>NC_056725.1:1899552481-1899584981 GCF_019279795.1 Protopterus annectens
GTGTTTGGGGCTGTGTTTGGAGGAGTCTAGGGCAGACTGGTAGTATTGGAATTTGTCCTGCTTTATTAGCTTTTTGACTCTATTGCGTAGTTCTAGGAATTTCTGTCTAGTTGAGGGGGGTTTGGTTTTGCACCAGTGCTCCCAGGCTTTATCCCTGTTTTTCATTTCTGACTTAGTGGTTTTCTGTAGCCATGGGGCGGGTTGTGCTTTGGTTCTGGAAAGTCTTATGGGGGCATGGTAATTAAGGATGCTCAGGAAGGTAATATTAAAAAATTCAACTGCGTCATCAAGACTGAGGTACTTTAGAGGATGCCAGTTACATTCTTTGAGGGATGAGATGAATGTGAGCGGGTTAAAGTTTAGCTTTTTACGTATTTGGCAGTAGATGACAGGTTTAGCTTGGTATAGGTATTTTTTGAGTAGGAATGTTGGGGAGTGATCACTGAGGCTATCTGATAAGCAGCCTGTTATATATGACTGGGGGCTCTTACTGACTAGTATCCAGTCCAGGGTAGTGTGCTTGCTGGAGTTTTTATTTATCCTGGTTGGCGACTGGACTAGTTGGGTAAAGCCATGAAGGTTTACATGATGGGTTGGATGGTTGCCAGAACAGGATTGCCAGTCACTATTGAAATCACCTAAAATTATAGTTTCTTGGGGGAGATGGTGGGTAGACCAGCTGAGGAGGTTTTCTAGTGGAGGGATGTTTTGGCCAGGTGGGGAGTAGCATCCAATTATGTTGATGGTTTTGTTTTGGTTTATTTTGAGGTTGGTATATATTATTTCTTCATTGCCTATTTGTGGAGCTGATGATTTTAAGATCTGGATGTTTAGATGCTGTTTAAATATTATAGCTGCACCGCCTCCTTTCTTGTTTAGCCGGTCTACTCTAAGTATGCCATAACTGGTAGGGAGTATTTGCTCACTGGTAATGTGAGGTTTTAGCCAGGTTTCTGTCAGGATGACTATATCTGGGGAGTACAAGTCTATGGTTGCATGGAGTTCATGGACTTTGTTGGATATACTTCTAATATTTAGGCTTAGTAGAAGGAAGTCACTTGGCTTTCTATTGGCTGTGATATGGGAGAAGTTGTGGTTTCTAATCTGATTGGATTGGGGATGGAGATGGTAGGGCCAGGGTTGGGGTGGATGTCTCCACTTAGGGATAGTTTTGATATGCATGAGGTTATTAGTTTTCTCAGTTTTTGAATGTGTTTGTTTATTAGGAAACTTTATGATTGTGCTCTGTGGGTAATAGGTATGGTGGGAGAGTTACTATGTTAAGTTGTAGGGATGCTTTACGTTCGAGTAATATAGTTGGCAGAATATGTGGGGGGTGCATAGGGATGGTTATTGAGTTGTTGGGAGGGGAGCTGAGTGAGGGTGAGACATGAGTAGTGGTGTGAGTAGTAGTACAGTGGTAATGGTTGAGTGGGAGAATGATGGAGCTTTGGGTGGATGTAAGATATGCAAGGAGAGTGCATGCAGTGAGCATAGGTAAGGTATGCTTGTACATGTTAGCTGAGGAGGTGTGATAGTAGTAGGAAGATGGAGGAGGTAGTGTTGGGTTAGCGTTGTGGTTGGCTATTGGAAAGATGGGAGGGGTTTGAGAGTGTAATAAAGGTAGGACAACTGGGGGGCGGGAGGAAATAGGGGGCAGGGTGGGGAGCGAAGCGGGCAGAGACCCTGTTAGTAACTCTTATGAGGGGGCAGGAAACAATCAGGTAACAGAGTAAACTGATAAATTAACATATGATAGTGACAAAGGGTGGTTGTAGTTTTAAAAATGGTGCCTGCCACAGGTAATATTTATTAACTTTGGGATTGGCTTAAGGTAATAAACAGGGAAGGGAGAGAACAAGGGTGTGAGCAGGCAGTTCTTTTGTACTGCTGCTAATGAGCCAAAGCAAAGACAAGTTTGTGTTTAAGAAACAATCAGAATTGACCAAGGACTGCTCTGAAACTGTAAGTCATTTCTTAACCATTTCTCAGGTGGAAAAACAGGATAACCTTGTATCAGTAGGCTACTGTGATCTCAGTTTAAATTAACAAACACACAGTATTGATCAGTTATGGATACTATTTGCTAACAGAAGGGAATAAGAGAGAAAGTAGAAGATGAGTGTGTGTGTGTGTGGGGGGGGCTGCTTACAAGCCAAAGCACAGTGCTCTCCAGAGGAAAATGAACATTGGCTCAAACAGGTAGACACATAGTCAAAGTTAACTTTAGCTGTTTGCAGACAGTTCAGACCCAGACTGCACTTTTCTTATAAGAATGATAAAGGTGGTACCGTAGTTGAATACTTAAGAGTGGTGTTAGGTTCAAAGTTAACTTTAGCTGTTTGCAGACAGTTCAGACCCGGACTGCGCTTTTGTTATAAGAATGATAAAGGTGGTACCGCAGTTGAATACTTAAGAGTGGTGTTATGTTGGAGAGACACTGAGCTCCTCATGGGGCCTGTAGCAGAGTGGATTGTAGTTTTTTCCATTTCCGTCAGGAGATTTCCATTCTAGGCATCTGTGTGTCACCAGGATGTGGCCCTGCAGCAAGACCATGGGGTACGGCAGTGTGGTAATATATCCATCATGTCATAGGCAGGGCACAGTATGTGCAAGGAAATCCATGGTCTGTAACACGGTGATTGCATATGCCTCACATATTGTAGGGCTGAGGGTTCTACATAGGTATATGTTGATTTACAACATCTGTTGTAGAATGGAGAATGGTACGTTTTGTGGTTTGGACACACCTCCAATTGCTAATAACCACAGCCACAGGGGATATTCATCAACCAAACACACTGAGAATACTATTCACATACATACAAATACAGACACACACACACACACACACACACACACACACACACACACACACACACACACTTGCCAGTACTGAGATCTATAGGTTCATTGCTTCATAGATGTGTAGTAGGTGAATGGCCCTGAAGGCTGTACAAGGCCAGCCCAAGGGAATAACTTGGCATTGGGCCACATGAAAATAATCCCCAGTCTGGATCAGGAGTATAGTCACTGAAGTGGTTCCGAGGGGTGGGTATTGTATATCCCATCCACTCATCCAGATTTATATTGTGGGTGGCCAGCGATGTGCACTGCTTCACATGTATGTGATTTATATTCCATAACATAGACAGTGTCTGTGTTGTGCACATGTCCCACATGCATCTTCTTTGAAGTGTGAAAGTGTGGTTGAGGTCTCTGGGGCATGTTGTGTGGACAGATTGGTATCTTCAGAAGTAGCATTCCTGACCTTGTTTGTTGAGACCTGGCTATGTAACTGAGGTAGTGATTGCACCTACATAGACAGTATGATATGGGGATTCATTGGAGTTATTGGCGTCTGTCAATACAGGGCATGTGTATAAGGCATGGTATTCCCTTTGTTGAGGTACATTTGCAGACACTACAGTTGTTGCAGGTGTCCAGTGGGGAACATGGCAAAAGAGCCACTGTACACATTGATTGGGCTACTGAGGGGATGGAACAAGGTGCCATGTCCTTTTACTTGTTGGATAACACACAGTCAGGGGATGTAACACATCAAAGTACTTTCTGATGTCAGTGGCACTGTTGTGGTCAACAGGCATGTAGTCCACTGCAATCACATCCTGGGTACTATCTGTGAGGCAATTTTCAGGAGAACTACCGATTTAGTGGTTGCTGCCTAGCCAAGTGTGTTTGTGTATGATTTGTGGGTGGAGATGGTCTCTGAGTATTAGAAGGGTCACCTAAATTGTTTACTAATCCATACTGTCACATTGTCATTGCACATGGCACTAGACGTTTAGGGTTGTGGATTGTCTACACCAACCTCTATGGTGTTTTACAACTGTTGCCCTTGTAATGTGGACATTGGGACATATACTAGGTCCTCAATATAATAATTTAGCAAAACCTGCCTCCTAAAGGATCCTGTTATTACACAATAATACCAACATCCACACAGGATACTGATAACATACACACACACACACACACACACACACACACACACACACACACACACACACACACACACACACACACACACACACAAACACACACACTCACACATACTTGCCAGTACTGAGTTTCGAACCCCCATCTATCTATGTAATGCTACTACAGTGTTATGCATTTATCACTCACATCACGGAGCTTATAGGATGAATGTTGTCCTAAGGTCCTTCTAAGGTGAGGAACATCACCAGCCCTTGTAAATACTGGCATTGGGTGACGTAGTGGGTGAGAGATTTCACAAAATATTTTACCTTACATTTGCCAAGAGTGAGGTTCAAACTTCTCTCTAACTATGTTTTCAAACCATTATGTTACACATTTACCACACACACCACAGACCTTACATGGTTTAGGTTTGCCAACAGGTGCTTCTAAGGTGAATGATATCTGCAGGACTGCTAAATTCAGGCACCGAGAAGTGTACTGAGTGTAAATGGGGCCAAAATCTTTAAGGTACGGACATACATGTACACACACAAACACTTGCCAGGAATAAGATTCAAACCCCTATCTATGTAGTTATTGCTACCACATTTATCACATGTGCCACGGAGTTATATTTTGGAGAGATGTCCAAAGGTATCTTTGAAGGTGAGTGGCATCAGCAGCAGTGCTAAAGGAGGGGTAAGGGAAGTGTGAATGACCACAAACTCAGGTCTCTACAAAGACGCACACTCTTGGACACAAACACACACATATTCTCAGTTGCCAGGACAAGAGGTTAGAACTCCTACCTAACTAGTTTGCTACACTTTAGTATTACACAGTTATCCCAAGTGCCATGGAGCTTATATGTCAGAGAGCTGTCCAAAGGTATCTTTGAAGGTGAGTGACATCAGTAGCAGTGCTAATGGAGGGGTAAGGGAAGTGTAAATGACCACAGCATCAGGTTTCTACAAAGACACACACACACTCTCTCACCCAAACACTCATATTTTCACATTTGCCAGGACCAGGATTAGAACTCCTACCTAACTAGTTTGCTACACTATAGTATTACACAGTTATCACAAGCACCACATAGCTTATATGTTGGAAAGTTGTCCAAAGGTATCTTTGAAGGTGAGTGACATCAGCAGCAGTGCTGAAGGAGGGGTAAGGGAAGTTTAATGAGTGTGGATGGCCTCAAGCACATTCATCTAGAAACACACACACACACTCACACACAACTTTACATTTGTCAGGACTGAGATTGCAACTGCTACATGGATACTTATTTGTACTGTAGTGTTATACAATTATCACAAGCACCACTGAGTCTATGGGGCTGAGGGCTAACCAAAGGTATTTCTACAGTGAATGACATCAACACATCATGTGATATAGGCCAATGGGATGTGTACTGGGTGGGAAAGTCCTCATAATGGGAGTCTCTCTGTCGCTATCTGTCTTTCTCTTCCCCACGTCTCTGTGTGTGTATGTTTGACATACTATATTATGTTGGCCTTAGATATGTGTGAGTATTCCTATCCATTGTGTGTGTGTGAAGTATCAATGGTGTACAGTTTGGTATGTGTTCACAGACAGCTGCGAATAACCGATATCTGTAGTCCACTGTGTTGTGAGACATGGGCTTCGTTTCTCTAAGTGTAGGAGCATGCCCAGTATGACCTTCTGTATTGAGTGTGTGCATCCATTCCAGGGAGAGTTGGACTCCAGTTCAGGGTTTTGTTTGCTACAGCTACATGTATCAAACTGTTTCTGCAGGATATCTGTAGATAGGTTGCCAATATGGAGACACAATGGGCATAACATACAGGGTACACTGTAACTATTGCTGTGTGTGTGCTGCTTGTGTGACATGTTTGGTTATAGCATAGATTTTCTGACATACAGTATGTACTGTTTTACATTGTGATGTATCATGTCATCAACTACTGACAGTTATCATTCTTTGCTCACAGTTATTTACCAGGGAAATACAAGATGAATGAAGCTGAGACCAATATTCTGAGCCGTATAAACTACACATTCTGGCACACACCTGCCATTGTGGAGGGGTAGCTACAGGCAATAGACTGCTGGCTCTGTGTAAATGGTTCAGCACCCTGTTAGTATGCTGGCTGGGGATCCCCTCCTTGCACTTTTCTCAACTGCACGGAATGGCCATATCCTGCTGGGGCCATACCTCTCAGCTGTACAGATACACCCAGGTTATCCAGAGGCAGGACTCATATATCTTGTCTGTTTACCTTCACATTGTGGTTTACAAGCAGTTTTGTGGCTATTCATTCATGGGTTTGCAGTCAGGGAGTAGTATGGGTGAACATTAGAGTTTCAGACTTCACGCACTCCATGACATCCATGCTTCTACACCCCGCTCTGTTATTCTCTCCACTTCCTAACATTATGTAAGCAATATCTCAGAGGTATCTCTATAGTTGAGCCTTTATCCCAGTAGTATTTATGACCTGGTCCACAGTCCTTGCAGTAGGACATGGGGAGGCATGCTACTGGCATTTGTCAACATGGCCTTGCATTTGTTTTCTGTTTACTGTGTTAGATTGTTAGTTGGGAACCCCTGACATTCCGTACATTGGCACTATGGATGAGGCATGGGCTTTTGCCAGAGGACTGTATGCCATTTGAGAGTGCTGCAGGCATCTGTTACTGCATTTCTACATGGGATTGTTGGGGGGGGGGGGTGCACACCTGCAGGCTTTGCAATGACTGTACCGGTATTTCGGTTGCTAAATTGGCTTCCATTTCATATAGCATTGTGACCTATCATGCAGAATGGAGGCATATCAATAGAGTACACATGTTAAATCTTAATGGCATAAATTTCAGTTTCAAACTTCTTACCTTTCAGAACTAGAATGCAACTGCCAGACCTGTTGTAGTACGACTGTGTAGGTCTGGTGGAGGGTCTCTTCACCATTGCCATCATTTGGGGGCCTTAGCCCAGCCTTTCTTTATGGTCATCTACACCTGTCCTGCTGGGTGAGGGTCGTGTTGGTGGGTATGTGACCCTCATTGACATCCGTGTGTGTGTGGCCTATTGACACCACAGTTATTTGGGCCATGACATGTACTGCGGTGGGGATTGTCACCTTCTGTAGTGCTGCCTACTATGTTGACACCAGTATTTGTTGTGAATTTCCTGCTGTCCCATATAGCTGTCTGCTGCTATCCCATTCAGTCACCCAATTCCCTTGCATGCTTGCATCCATATCATACATACAACTATGAGAACATATTACTCCATTCAGTAATTGATAGGAAGGGTGACTTACCTTGTTGCTGGGCCAGTATTGAGGACAGTGCTGGAGGACTGACTGTCGGATGCATGTAGTATACTCCCTATATATGGTAAAGCACAAGTAGTGTCATGTTTGGCATCCCTTTTACTATATGTGCGAGTTGGAGAGAAGTATCAGTCCAAGGGTCCCTACAGTGTCAGTGTGTGTGTTATGTGTTGCCTCTTTGCCAAGGCCTGGGCAGACTGGGCATGCCTCCTTCTGCCTACAGTGGCAGGCTCAGGATATTCCTCCTCTGAGTCCGTCTGTGCCTGTGCTGGCCTTGGCAATGGTGGGGCTGTGTGGCCCTGCCCTGTGCTGTTCCTGCTGCAGCTGTTTCTGCAGGATCATATTGTGTAGCATGGCACACACTATGAACATTTGTGTACATGTAGGTGGAAAGTACTGCAAGGCTCCACTGGATATGTCAAGGCAGTAGAACCATGACTTGAACATCCCAAACACATGCAGTACAATGATCCTGGTTTGTGTGTGTGCCTCATTATGGTGTTCTTGTTCGGGAGTGTGTACATTTCTGATGAGTGTCATCAGCCACAACTCCAGTGCATGGCCAGCATCCCCCACTAGATGGCCATATGGGATTTCCCCACTGGCAAATGCCTGATATAACTGTGAGCAATGCCAGATGTGGGAGTCGTGATAGCTTCTAGGGCTGCCAGCACACACATTCATAATAATGCCTTGGGCATCGCACACAACCTGGCAGTTGATGGAGGGGAAGCCCTTGCGGTTTATGTAGACCCTACCCCGCTCACCGGGTGGTGCTTTGATGTGGATGTGCATGCAGTCTATAGCACCAACTACCTCAGGGTATTCTGCTATACGGTGGATGAGAGGCATACTTCTGCTCAACACCTCACTGGTGGTGGGGAAATAAATGTGCTCATTGGCATGTGGTGTCATGGCATCCAGGAACTAGTGAAGTACCCTGGATGCTGATGCCTGTGAGGCCCCCATGATATCCTTACTTGGTCTTTGGAAGGTACTTGTGGCTAGTATTCTTAAGCCTAGACATACCTTCGTATCCACTGGGATGGGTTCCCCTCTATTAGTTCTGTGTGTGAGGCGTGGCTGGCACAGCTCAACGATTTGCTGTAGAATGTCCCTGTCCACCCTAGAGTGCTCCACTATCTCCAGCTCACGTAGGCCCTGGTAGGTTACCCTGGGTCTGTGCACTCTTCTCCTTCTCCTCCTCACTGCAGGTCAGTTGTCAGCATTCTCCTCCTCACCACCCTCAGTCTCTAGCACATATTGATGGAGTAAAGCAGCAGCAGCCTCTAACATTTTTAGTTAATTTTGCCAGGTAAAAATCCCTCATCTGTGTACACCTGTGGTGTAGAGTTTGGGGGAAAAAAAACATCTGCAGGGTGTTTGCATAGTTTATAGTAGTGTGCTGGGCTGCTGCTTGTCTAAGTGGTTGACTCTGATACATTCCACCATGCCAGCCATGCTAGTTCTCCTTGATTGACTTCCTACCGCTGTTTTCCCAAAAAACAGTCTGAAAGGTGGTTGCATATTTTACAGTAGTGTGCTGGGCTGCTGCATGTGTATTTGGCAGATTCTGATACATTCCACTTGCCAGCTTTGTTATTTCTCCTTGATTGCCTTCCTACTGCTGTTTCCCCTTCCCATTTCCTCCCTATTTAAGACCCGAGGCGCACCACACATACCTAGTGCTCAAATGTCAACAGTGCTGCCATTTCCTCCTTTTTTTTCTTTTTTTCTTTTTTTTTTGTTTAAATCCCGGTGCTCAGTGAGGAAACCCGTTAGACTATGTACACAGTGCTCAGGCACATCTGGCACACCCTCTTTCTTAGCTGTGCTTAGCTAAGGGCAAACACAGGCACCAGAGCTCCAATGAGCTTACAGCAAGCGTGACACACCCCCTTATGAAGTCATCCAGCTCTTAGACTTGTATTGCTGTACCTACACTGTTAGGTACAAGCTGACACTTTGAAGAAATATGTGATTCAGTATAACTCCCCTCATTTGCATACTCCAGTGTGTAGGTCATTAGTTACTGCACTGAAACGGACCCTTTTCCCTTGACAACCAGTGCTCCCTGGTATTGTTTATGTTCTGCATGCAATTGACTATAATGGTAATATGCAGAAATAACTTAAAATTGACATTTCCCTTTTTTTTTTTTTTTTTTTTTTTTAGCCGAGATCGGCCAAAAAAAACAGTTTAATATAAAAAAAATAAATAAATTGTTTTTAATGCCAATGGCCTTATATTTGGCCATTGGCATGTGTATTACAGATAATACATACTTTTACACTAGCTGTCATGCCTCCGTTTTGTCAGATGCAAAAATGTATTCGGTTACTAGCTGAATACATTTCTGTACTGACACTGATCTAGAACGGAGACCTGGCAGCTGGGTGCATCACAAAATCACCTCATTTGCATGATTTTCACCAGCAAATTAGGTGATTTGCATATTTGCTGGTTTTCCATGCTAGAACAGTGTAGGGCCACTCGTGCACATGAAAATGGCACTTTCCTGGATCGCTCGGTGGCCATTTTTCGTGCAGGAGCTCTTACACTGTTCTTGCATGGAAAATCAGCCTTTGTGAATCCCTGGGACTGAGGAAACATTTTTACAGTTTTTGGAATACCTAGTAGGTATAACTTCCTTCCTTAGATTCACATATAGTATAAACCATGACTGCATGAATTACTTGGACATAACCATTAGTAAGGATCATGGTAGTTCTACATCAAAAGTATATAGGAAGGATACTTACTTAAATTCCTACAAAGGGAAATACTACACTAGTGGTCGTCCCTTCCACCAGAAGAGGAGTCTGTTGAAAGGGCAATTTATAAGGATTAGTCAAATGACCTCCAAGGAAGTAGATTTCAGATGAATGTGGTTTATTAACCAACATGCTCAGAGAGAGAGGCTATCCTGACAATTTATTAAATTAAATTAAGCAGGAAGTGGATGAAGTTAGGAAAACAAGGTTTGCACCCATATTAGGGAAAGAAGTTCACCTCTGAAGTTATTGATGATGAAGAGAGAAAGCGTTCAGATCCCAGCAACAACAATTTTGAGGAAGTTTATATTATGGACTATACAGGGATGCAGGGGTCATAAGATGTATTATAGAGAAAGAATGGAATAAATTTAAGGAAATTTCAGACCTTGAAGGCATCCTTAACAAACCTTTGAAATTTATTTACAGAAGGGATGTTAATATTAGGAATATATTGGAAAATAGCAACAGATAATTCCCACACAAGGTAAAAAGAAAGGGACATACGAATGTGGGGGGTGTCCACAGTGACCCTTTGTTAGGATAGGTAACAGTGTATATTTAGAAAGTAGGAGCAAGACCATAAGTAGCACAGGTTTTGCTAACTGTAATACCTGTGGGATAGTGTACTTAGCATTGTGTGAGGAATGCACTTCATTTTATATTGGGAAGATGGAGAGAAAATTAAAAATGAGAATTTATGAACACATACAATATTAGGAACAAGGATGAAAATAATGCATTATACAGGCATTACATGACTTGTCATGGAACTACTTTCCAATTTTTTGTATTGGAAGTAATACCAAAAGAACAGAGAGGGGGCAATGGGAGACTAGGTTAGATTATAGAGAACTTTACTGGTAAATAATACTAGAAGCCACAAAATATCCTGGCCTTAATGATGCTGTCTCCCTAGCCCCAGTATTAAAGCTTAGAGCAGCAAAGCTGCAACTGGCAGTATGGCCACTAGATGAATTTTGAATTTATATCTATTTTTTATGTATATATTTAAAACAACTGTTTTAAGCCATGATATTTATATTTAAATTCATGTTTGGTTAGAAATGGGAACACCAACAGTTTGATTTGCACAAACCAAGTACATTTTATACATTTTATACATTTTATACATTTTACATGCATTTTTAAATACAATTTTAGCTAGTGTGTTTTTAAATAATGATTGTTTTTAATTAATTTATTAAAAAGAAGGTGGCATTGGTTGGTCTTAATTGAATTTTGTATATAAAGATATGATTATTGAGGGGTTTTGCATACATTTGATGAAGTTCAAATGTGGATGAAAACACGGTGAACAAGTTAAGGTGTTTATGTGTGGATTATAATTCAAGTGAGGATTTGTGTCTGTAGTTAATAAAGAATTTGGCTTACACTTTGGCTCTATCTTTGGAGGTTGCCCTTACAAGTGCTTTTGTCTTTTCAAGTTTATATCACCCCAGATGAGACTCAAACCCATAAACCCTGTTCCATTTACATCATGTCTTACCTAATGGTAAAGACTGGACATGGAAAGGAATTAAATGGCTTCAGGAATTCTTGCTAGTTATAGAGAGGAAACAAGTCTTTGCAACTTTCCAGTTTTAGAAAGAAAGGTGTAACTTTACTAATAGAGACAATTGGAGATGTTTGAATATAAAACTTGCGGTACATCAAGTTAATGCAGAAAAGATCCCTTAATCTTCTTCCCATTGTGAACATGATATGAACTAGTTGTTTTTGGCTGGAAAGGAGGCCAGAGTAATTAAGTATCCAACATTTACAAGCTCATAATTAGGCTTGATGTACAAATTCGTTTAATAGTAGAAAGGATTATATTGGTATATATATGACTGGGTCAGGGCAGTTGCAGCAATTCAGGAAACAGCTCTTGTTCTTAAAAAAAATGCATGTTTTTAAAATGTACTGTCCTGGTATTAGGGATATTGAGTACTAAATATAAGGAACAGCAAAGAAGATGTGGACTTGGTGCTGTGCGAAACATAGTGAGAAACAGACTGACCCAACTCACAAGTTTTGGTTCTGTCATAAATCAAAAGTAACACAGGAAGGCCTTTCATATTTAATAAAGTCACAGACAGGAGTACATTTTGACTGCCAAGTAGCATGTTTCTTTGTAGCTCCTCAATGTAAATTGCACAGCCTCAACCCTGCCTTTCAAGTGACACTTAACCCAGCTGACCTATATCGAGAGATTATACAGATGCCTGTCAACTTAACACAAGAAATCTGGATAAAGCCTAAAATAATTGGGGGGCAAAGGCCCAAAAATAGGAACAGATTTTAAATATTGCTCTTATAAACTTAGAAAGTTGCTTGAATAACTAGAACTGTGTTAGCATGCATTTTCTGAAGGACAGTAATTCTGAGACTCAAAATGTTTGTCATTATTTAGTGACTTCAGTAAACAGTGCTGTGCTAGAAAAACACAAATGTTATGGGGAACAGACCAAAAAAGAGGCAAAAATCTGGACATTCTGTGAAAATGTAGATAGTTGAGAGGTATTATTATAAAACACAATGCCGTGGAATGGATCAAGACTTGTGCACTGAGAAAATACTCTGAAAGACTGGATGTCCTATGTTTCTGGCAGTGAACTGAAGACAAGCCTTCCACTCTGGACCAACAAGCCTTTTGGAATAAATTGTGAGGCTTTCTGTGTAAGTGAGTTGTATAAAAGTGAATGTTAGTTTCAGCACAAAACGAAATGCCCATTTTCTTTATAGGCAAGAATGTACCATTTCCCTCAGAGGAGGTAAATGATGTGTGGTAAGATTGGTAACCTTAGTCTGTACTTCTCCTTCTGCACCCTCTTTCCCTGTTTTTTTTTTTTCCTCCTAATTTTAGCCTTATGATGACCAACTGAAGAGTGATATTTGGAACAATGTGTGACAGTTAAACAGTGGTTTTGGAGTCTTTAGTTAAACATACCAGTATCAGAAATGTTTATGCTTTATGGGTTTTATGTTTGTTATGAATTTTTGAATGTCATACAAGTATATTTATCACATTGCTAGAATTAAACTTACACGATACAACAAATAATTTGTTAAATGCAAGAAAAGGTAGGGGGAGGGTTAGCTTAAGGGTTAAGGATCTTTACCTCCCAGATAGAAAGTACAAAGCTTGATTCTAACCTCTGGTTATTGGCTAAGCTTGTAATAGTCTGCAGACTGATTGCCTAGTGTGAACCTATGAACCATAACATTTTACAAAAAGTGTATGTGCAAAAAAAAAATGGTGGCAAGGATTTTAATTAGCTATTAGTGTGAGTAATACACACCTGAGTCATTCGCAAAAAGAGTCCCTAAAGCAATGTGCTTACCCTGTTATACAACTGTATAAAACAATAAACATGTTAATATACTTCTTCTTATATAGAGCAACTGGGTGTCAATTATACAGAATCAAAAGCATATTATAACAAGAAAAAACTGTTTAACACACTTGCACTTTAAAAATCATATATGGTATGAATTCTATCTGATGTACAAATTCATGGTATGATAGACTATTGTAGACGAATGAATCTATGAGCTGTTAATGAGTTTCATCCTGAAGTCCAGAGTTTGATTCCCTCAGCCTCCTTTTGCTCACAGTGTGACTCCAAGCAAGTCTTCTGAAAACAGGATTGTGCCTTGTGGTTCTTGTGAAGATTGGGTGAAGCTAGGTAAAGGCCGCAAGCCTAGCCAGATAGAATTTTGGAGATAATTCTGTCATCTGTAAATATTAATGTAAACCACAAGCTTGTCTTAAATGGTAAAAATAGTGTTACATGTGGAACTGAAAAAAATGTAACAGCAGTGCACTCTACTGACCAAATAAAGCATGTTGTGACCCTTTGATATTAAAACCCGGAGCCAGTAAGTCTAGAGTGAGGCATCCTGCCTATTGTTTTAAGGCCAGAGTTAATGGCCAGAATTTGCATGCGTAAATGTCCTTTATTGCTCTGGTTTCTGCCCAGAGGTGAAGAATGTAAATGTAGTTTCTGTTAGCCTGGGAACCCAGGGATGTGTGAAGAATGATGTAATGTGAACCAGGAATGTGATTTTAAAAACAGAGAGAATGAGTCTTGACCATCCAACTCATCAGCACTGTCTTGCTCTATATGTAAGTTTATCTTAGCCTTGTGTTTTCTCTTAGAAATAGCTAGAAACTAGAAAGATTAGACTAAGTGTTTCTCTGTGATGTCAGAACTGTACTACTGAATTATTTTAAGTATTTCCCTGTGATCTCTGAACTCTTGACTAGCACTGTGTAGTACAAAGTATTGTCTTGTGTATACACTATTTGTTATTAAATATTTTTAAACCCTTTCAACTGTGTCTGTTTTTGTAGAGATAATTTAAGCTTTTTAGAGTACCTGCATGCCTTTGGTAAAATTGTACAAAGCCACTCCAATAGCTTTAGCCCTGGGCTATACTACCAACTGAATAATAATATTGCACAGTAATAATTGGACACCCTTTTAAGGGCATTTGAGTAGCTGATAAATATTAGTGGGTGGTGGCAGCTGGTACTACCATATAGTCAGGGAAAAGGAGGCACAGCTGAATAACCTGTGCCAGCCTTCCCCAGGAGTGTCTGTGTGGTTATATAAACTCTTCTCAAAGTGTGTGTGTGTGTGTGTGTGTGTGTGTGTGTGTGTGTGTGTGTGTGTGTGTGTGTGTGTGTGTGTGTGTGTGTGTGTGTGTGTGTCAGCTACTTGGGCAGGGACACGAAGCACTGGTTGGACAGATTGGGTGCTGGTGTTTTTAGCTTACCCACTAGGCTGAGATCTGGACCCTATAGCTGTGCCAGTGGGGAGTCTTACTGGGGACCTGGAGAGCAAGGGATTGACCAGCCCAGGACTGACTGTGATCTCTGTGTGCTCTTAAGGGAAATTTCACTTTACTTTATGCATTTGTTATCCTTTCCTCCTATATGAGACGCCCCTCACTGGTGTTAGTGGTGAGGATTGAGGCTCCTTGATTGCTGGGCCAAGGCACAGGTGTCACATATTAATTGTTTGGCAGTGGTGGGATATCCATACCAGATATTAATTGGTTGGCAAATACTAATTGGCTTGTAGTGGTGTGGGTAGAGTGAATTCCTGTAGCTTGTGTACAGTGAGCTCTGAAGGTGTTTTGTACTCTAAACCAGCCCCGGACTGACTGTAATCTCTGTGTGCTTTTAAGGGAAATTGCACTTTACTGTGTGTATTTGTTATCCTTTCCTCCTATATGAAATGCTCCTCACTGGTGTTAGTGGTGAGGATTGAGGCTCCCTGATTGCTGGGCCAGGGTAAAGATGTCACAGTTCTATCCAATTACATGAATAAAGTACAATTGTGTAGGTAATGTATAATGATGGTAGATATTCAAATAGATTATTATTGCTGTAGTTTTCAAAAATGGGACCTATTCACTAGGATACCCCATATAACAGGACAATCTACAAAGTTCAGGCTCCTTCCTCATGTGCCAAATGTCAGCCATAGACATGAATCAATGTTGTTGAATAAGAAAGACATATGAATGGATTCATGATGTAGAAGGCTGAAGCACCACAAGGAAAAACAAGGAGGAATAGATAAATAAATGAAGAAAGTGATAACCTCATCTAGGCCACAAACAATTACTAGAAAGGGGGTGAAGGAAGGGTATACATCCTGCAGTTGGGAGGGTGACTTAATGGTTAAGGTGTTTGCCTTACAAACACAAGGTGCAGGGTTTGAGTCTTACAAGGAATAATTGGCTAGGCTTACAATGGCTCACAAGGGCAGTTAGCCTAGTACTAACCTATGAACCTAGTAACAGTGATCTATCTGGACATCTAATATTATGGTATGTTACCTACACAACTAAAATATGTTCTTCGTAATATCACGGGACGACTCCCAAAATTCAATAAGGATGAGAGGAGAAAGATAAACCAGAGTCCAGGACACCCTGCAAAACAACCTTGGTGAATCCATTTCTGGATATAGACAATTTATCCAGTTTGTAGTGACTGGTAAATGTGAGAACAGTGGACCAGATAGCTGTTTCTAAGATGGCTTAATATTCACACCTTTCCAAGATGATCCTGAGGTAACAAATGCCCAAGTAAAATGTCCCCTTATATTTGTTGAAAGGTTCTCAACATGAGTAGGATAACATAATTGAGTATAAAGAGACAGCCATCTAGAGATAGTTTGTTTAGAAACTAGTTGTCACTTTTTTTCTCATCATAAGATGGCTAGTCTAGGTACATCCAAGCGGTGAAGAATTTTTCCCTTATTTTGTCGATTAGGATAAAAGTTAGGGAGTCAAAACAATTGATTAAGGGCAAAGTCAAGGACTGCTTTTAGCAAAATGTAAGTGATGGTTCTGAGACTCTGCGGTGCTTGACAAAAGGATCAAAAAGTATTAAATAGACATATGGGACTTTTAACACATTAACACTACTGATAAAACAGTCTTTCAAGTTATGAATCATAGGGAAGAGTTGGCTGTTGGTTTAAGGGATCTTGTAACAGCAATAAAAGTCAGGAACCAGAAAAAACTGCACATAAAAGAGATGTAGTCCAAGTAATCACCACCGCAGCTGCTATATTCCACAAAAGTATTTTATTAACACAGTTATTGAGCACTTTCATCTCAATAAAGATAGACTTAATCAGAATAGCAAAGAAGGCATAAGAACGGCAGTTTAAATACTATCATCAATTGTAATTCCACCAATGAAATGTTAAATGTAATTCAAAACCTTCACACATCAATTAATTAATTAAAAAATCCTGGATAGGATCACCACAAAGCTGCTTTTTGCAGCATGTATTAAATAATGTAATGGTTCAATATATAACCAAACTTTAAAAAAACACACACATACCTTATAGTTTGCTATATTTTATCTGCTTTTTTATGTAACATAGGAACAATAGAATTTGCACTATTCAAGCTTTGGGGGAACATTGCAGCTAACCTAACCTGCCATTCTGTTTCTTTATTCTTTAAAATATTTTTCCAGTCCCCCCCCCCCCGCCCCACCATCCAATTTAATAATTTCCACTATCCAAATAAAAATTTATCAAAATTATTAAATTGGATGCTGGGTGGGGGAATGATGAAGTCTCTCTTTACCGAGATGAAAATGCTCAATAATTGTGTTAATAAAAGACTTTTGTGGATTATAGCAGCTGCGGTGGTGATTACTTGGACTACATCTCATTTATGTGCGCTTATTTAAAGGGATCTTGTGTTCATTTTTCTAGAACATAATTCAAATCCCACCTAGAAGCCACCCTTTTTCTTGGTGGCCAAATATCTAATATTCACTTTTGAATCAGCCTGACTTGAAGAAGATTGTATAAATGAGGATCCTGATGCAAGCTGCCAGAAATCTATGAAGAATGTACCTTTATAGACATGTACACTAAGCTAAAATTGAGCAATCCACATAGGTACTAAGAACTAAGGGAGCCCCCACTTGAGATGGGTTCTGTCCTCTATGATGGCATCAAAGAGAAAATCTTTTCCATTTTAGATAAATACGATTTCCTCATAACAGACTTTCTTGCTTCCTGAAATACCTGTAGTACATTATCAGAATAAAGGCAACTTGAAGGGTCTGAATATTTGGATAAACTAGAGATCTGTTGACAAGTATGAATACGGCTGCACTTTGAGGAAGTTCCTGGTGATTTCCCTTGGCCAATTGCATTACAAGGATGGAACCAGTGCTTTCTGGGGCAAAAGGGGGTCACCAGTAATATCTCAGGCTGATCATTCCTTAAATTTTGGAGAAATTAGGAGTTGAGAGGAAAGAGAGACATACAGAAACATCCCTGTCCAGAGAATCAAAAAGGCATCATCTTCCAAGGCTTTTTGCAAGATGCCCTGGAGCACAAGCATTTTAATTATCTGTTGTGTTTGAAGGCAAAAAGATATAAGTTAGAAAATTCTACATGGAAATTATTTGTAGAAAGACCTCCCAATTTAGCATCTATTGTCCTGGATCTACTGAGATAGTTTACCACTGTGTTTTTCTCTGAAGGAATGCTTGCTGCTTGGTGGAATAAACTGTGTTTAATTACTAACTCCCAGGATGTCAAGGACACCTTGCAAAAGGTTAGGATCTTGTATAACTGTGTTTGTTTATGTACCACATAATTTTGGTATTGTCTCTCACCACTTGTAGCATGTCTGGGATCCACCGTTGGTTAAGAGCTTTCACTGCATTGATAAGAGCCATCATCTCTTAAAGACTGGTGTATTTGCATATGATTTGAGATTCCCAAATTCTGTGTAGATTGATGGCTTGGGAAGTAAGTCTGAAGTATCTCTGGCCATACTGTGATAAGGGGTAGGAAGGAAAAAGGGAAATCCCACATTGAGCAGAACTTGGCCAGCCCACTACAACAGCTCTTCTCTTTACAAAGCTAAGGACTAAAATTGTAAATTGTCTTAGAGAGAGGAAGGGAGTGCTGGGTCCATACTTACTTCAGGTATCACTGGATCTACCTCATTTGAAGCTGGCATGGGAGATTATGAGAACAGATGTGGCCATTAAACTAAGGCCCTTAGAAACTCCCTTGCAGTGTTTTTTTTTTTGCTCTGGAAGACAGAGAAAATTAAGTCTGCATGTTTTGTAGTGGAGAAAGTAGCTATCAGGCAAGTGCCCAAGAGACATCCCAAAAATAACACTCTGTGAGATGATTGCATGGATGACAGTTTTAGGTTTGGGGGAATCATAAAAGTTGGAAAAGGTTCACTCTGAAATCTAAACCTATTAGAGCTCCCTGAATGGCTGAAGTTGTAATAAGGCAGTCATCCAGATAAGTAAAAATGGGTATGCCTTGAAGTCTGCAGTAGGCTCTTACTGGAGCAAGGCATTTGGTGAAGACTCTTGGAGCAGCAGAGAGGCCAAAATTTAAGAAGTAGACTAATAATACAATCTGCAAAAGAACAGAATCTTCAGAAAAGATCTGTGATCCTTGTGAACTGGAATATAAACACAAGCATCTTTTAAAAATAGAATGAACAAAGATCTTGAGGAGAAATAAGAGGAAATAGAGTTTGAAGTGTCAACATTTTGAATTTTGGAACTTGCAAACAAGTGTTTAGTCTGGATAGGTCAAGAATGGTTCACTAGATGTCGGGGAACTAATCTTGACTCAAACCTTTCCACATTGATGTACATGAATTGGTTCTATGAACTCATGAATAAGTAAATCCGAAGTGATTGAAATAATTAAGTGACATTGCTCTTTCATATCTGCAGAATTCCTGAAGGAGTGACCTTTTTGAGTTTGAAAATATTTTGTATTATGTCTGTTGCCCAAAGGTCTATTGTGATAGTTTGCTATACAGGAGGAGATAGACAGAGAGTGATCTGTAAGGTAGGCCCGCTGGAAGTCGGAATGTATTTTTGGCAAGGGTCTTCAAAATTTTTTTTTCTTTGAGAACTAGATCTTTGTGAACAATTAGTCTTTCTTTAAGATTCTCCTTGCCATTTTTTTTAAAAGTGTTCTCTTTTGCATTTTTGTTGTCTTGGTTAGGTTGCTTACAAAAAAAATTGACCTGGGTAAGTATTCCTTTAAAATCAAGGAACAAGAGAGAGTAAAAGCTGTTTAACACCCTGCATAAGTTTTCTTTATATATATATATATATATATATATATATATATATATATATATATATATATATATATATATATATATATATATATGTGTGTGTGTGTGTGTGTGTGTGTATATATATATATATATATATATATATATATATATATGTGTGTGTGTGTGTGTGTGTGTGTATACTTTTTTTTACTTTTATTGAAACATTTCTAAACAGCAAAACTTTGTCAGAGGATGCATTTAGAAGTTGTGCTTTTTCATCCAGTGGAAAGGATTGTAACTTTAATTTAATCAAATGTGCCTGCTCCTAAATGTGCCAATGGCAGCTGCCCTAGAGACAGTATTTATAGCATCAAGACCACAATGAATTTTGTGTTTAGTCACCTGAGAGGCAGAATTTAGCATATCTATAAGATCATATTTCACATCTGAATTTAGGATATAAGCAATTGTTCCACGTTGCTCAAAACAGCTAGAAGAAGCTTTGTCATGTGGGCCTGAATGTTAAAGACTAAAGCAGTAGAAGTGCATACCTATTTGCCATGATGTCTAATGCTCAGCTGTCCTTGTCATTAGGAACAGGATTAGAGGAGGTCCTAGTTCCTTGTCAGCATCAGCAGAAATAACAACTGGATGAGCAGAAGGATTTTTATAAAGACACATATGGGAGTCAGGAACTTTGTAAATTTTGTTTGGCTTTTTTTTTTTTTTTTAGGGGACAGAGGTTAGGAGTCAGGGGTCAAGGAATCAGACGTGAAAGTATCTTCTAAAGTCCCCATACCTAGGGGAATATCAAGAGGTTTAGGACTGCCCATGTTTAAAATTCTTTGTATCTCTTTTGGGAGCCAGAGACTTCTCCCTCCCATTTAAATAAGTCCTTTATTTTTGGTATAATGACCCAAAGAATATCTCCTCATTTGGAGAATCTGAGTATAAACGGTCTCCTGCATCAGATTCTTATCGGCAGGGGGAAGTGATACGTGAAGCATAATGTAGACCCCCTTTAGTCAGATTAAGAAAAATCTTCTTTCTCAAATAAAGAGAATCGCAATTCCAAGTAATGGAGTAAAAACAGAAAAAGGATAAGGTGAGTAGACTGAAAAGTCTGTAGTGCTTTGAAAAGCCTTAGTGCCAAATTGCAACAGCCATCTTACTGGAATGTGGGCTGGGGGTAGAGAAGCATGATTTGCCTTTTGGCTATGCTTCTACAGAATGTCCAGATGTGTGGTCTTATGAGGTAGAAGTAGTGGGTCTAACCTCCATAAGTGGACCTTGGACATACTCCCAAATAACATCTGGTGAATTCATTCATCTCCCTCAGTCAAAATGATCCTAGCATCAACTTTCCTGTCCTAGCTGTACAGCTGTTTTTTTCTAGACATGATTGTTTTCAAGATAAGTCTTTAGAAGTTGTCTATTTCTGATGGTTTTAGGGGCAAATTATTGCCAAATATTACAGCTTTTTTATGTTCTATTCAGCCTCTAGACAAAACAAATAACTTGAACAAAAATGAGTTTATAGATGTTGATGCCCACAGTCACACGTCTTTTCTTTTTTTCTGACAGATATAAAAAGATTTTAGTCACAAAATATTTTAGAAGAGGAAGGTCCCCCAACGGGGTTCTTATCTGTCTGAATCTTGCTCTGAAGCTGACTGATATAGGTGACTAAACATGACTTCAGTAGAAGTCTGCCTGTGTGAACTAATGGTAAGAAGGTCCTGAGTTTTTGTTGCATCTGTACATTTTTGTTAGACGAGCATGTTGGCTTATGCCTAGTGTGAGCAATAGTACACGAGGAGGGAGCCTGAGCTTTCTAGACTGGCCATATGTACAGAGTGTCATAGTGGTTAGGTACCACTGGAGAGAATTACTTCAACAGGGATTTTAGGAAGAATCTATATGGTTTATGCCATCTTTGTTGACTGATGTTTAATAGGAGTTGCATTTGGTCAGATTTGATTAATTGTAAGTTTGTTTAGTTGAGTGTTATTTCATTGGTAGTCTACGTGGTCTAACAGTTATTGTTAGATACACTGTTGGAGACTGTGGATTGTTTGTTGGAAGTGTTTTTGGGCATTTGAGGGCTTTACAAGAGCTGCAGGGATATATTTTGTAGATAAGTTGGCAGAATTTTTTTAATGTGGAGATCGCAGAACAGATAGACAATGGGTATGGAGTTAGTATATATAAAATTGGCAGTGAGAGGGGGATGTAGGTAGGCTTCCCCTCCCTGCAAAAGCACTGATTAGAGATGACCGATGGATCAGGAGTCAATGTATGTTGTCTGGCACATCCACACCTGCTTAAGTATCGTTCAACATAATACTCATAGCACACATGAGCACACACATTATTGATTGCAGAGATTGTCGATGTACATTTTCTGACACATCAACTCCTGATTAAGTTCAATTCAATGAAGTGACATATACTCATATATATCTACATATACACTTGCGTGTGCACACACACAACACACATTTGTAATCAACTGCATACATTTTCTGACACATCAGTTCCTGATTAAGTCCACTTTGATGAACTGACATATACTCATATTATATACATGCATATGCACACACAAACACACACACACGTTATCGACTGCAGAGATTGTCAATGAGTAGAAGAGGTGTAACTACCTGCTGACATCATAGATCAGTAAGAGGTGCTATAGTTGACTCAGATTCACTTCAGAATCTCAAATTCCTGAAAACTTTAACTTCATATGGTCGAGACCATATGATCGAGTTTTCAGAAACTCAAAATTCTGAAGTAAAGTAAAAAAAAAAAAAACAGTCAAACGCATCGTTTCTGCAGGGGCACAAGCCCCCTTGCGCCCCCACACACCCCAACTTAAATATACCAACTCTAAGATCGCTCTACAGTGGGAAAAAGGGAAATCTCCCATTCTGCGCTGTATGCAGAAGCACAGAATGGGAGACTTTCCATTTCCTCGCTATAGTGCGATCACAGAGATGGTATATTTAAGTAAGGAGGGTACAGGGGAGCTTGCCCCCTTCAAAAACGTTATATTAGACTAAATTAAAGCGTTTTTTTTTACACTTTAGAATTTTGAGTTTCTGAAAACTTGATTATATGGTCTCGACCATATGAGGTTCGAGTTTTCAGGAATTCAAGATTCTAAAGTGTTCCCAGTTGACTCACAACTAGTTGACTTTAGCATAGATTGGTGTATTTCACCTTAAGCACATATGTGCAACCAAGGAGTTAGTGTCCACACACACACACACACACACACACACACACACACACACACACATATATATATATATATATATATATATATATATATATATATATGTTGGGGTCCCAGCAATAGAGGGAAGTTGTACTGCCCTCCCCATACACCCACTGATTTTCTGTTTTATGGTCACCTAATAATTGCGAATAGTTCAAGGTTTTGTGCTGCATTGAAAATTATAAGTCTTACTGTGATGCATTCTATTTAGAATGGGGAATTTATCAGAGGTAGGCTGTTGTGGACATGTATTGGTGTTGGAGTCAAGGTTGTTATTGTTTATTGTATAGTTGGATGAAGTGAGTGTGTTTATGTAATGAGCTGTGATTCATAGTCTTTTGTCTGAGATGAGTTGAGAAACTGGAAGCTGATTGTTCAAGAGTTATGATCTGTGTCTCAAAGGTCATTTGCAGTCCATGAAAGCTTATATGCTCATACAACTATTTATCTATATCTGTCTGTCTACACACACACACACACACACACACACACACACACACACACACACACACACACACACACACACACACACACACACATGCATGCATGCACACACACATGCATGCACACAGATGCGCGCGCACACACACACACACACACATATATTTATATATATATATATATATATATATATATATATATATATATATGTATGAATGTATACAAGTTAGGGGATATGAGGTTGGGGTTCCAGCAATAGAGGGAAGTGGTACTTCCCCCCCATAAACCCACTGATTTTCTGTTTTATGCTAACCTAATAATTGCGAATAGTTCAAGGTTTTGTGCTCCTCTGAAAATTATAAGTCTTACTGTGATGCATTTTATTTAGAATGGGGAATTTACCAGAGGTACGCTGATGTGGACATGTATTGGTGTTGGAATCAGGACTGCTATTGTTTATTGTACAGTTGGATGAAGTGAGTGTGTTTTTGTAATGAGCTGTGATTCATAGTCTTGTGTTTGAGATGAGTTGAGAAGTTGGAAGCTGATTGTTCAAGAGTTATGATCTGTGTCTCAAATGTCATTTGCAGTTCATGAAAGCTTATATGCTCATACAATTATCTATCTATGTCTGTCTACAAACACATACACACACACACACACACACACACACACACACACACACACACACACACACACACACACACACACACGCATGCATGCACACGAGCGCACCACAAGCACAAACATATACGCACACGTTTACAGAAAGATAGATAGATAATGAACTGTTTAGTAATACTGCTGTATCAGTCTTGAATCTTGATATAATAACTCAGTAGAAGATAGTTTATTACATAACAGCTTCTTCTTGATTACATATCTATTGTTCCTTTTGGTACGCCTGCATTGTTACGTTATATTAGATGTAATGTCATTCTATTTTTATTCTAATTTGCATTTGCACTTGACGCATTTCAGTATCTGTATCTACCTTGTTAATAAAGTGCAACATATGAATAAATAACTGTCAAACAATCTATGGATAGCATTGATAAGGGGTTTAAGCTGAAGTCCTCATAATACAACACCTCAAAATTTGTCAGCAATCCATCTTTTGAACAAGCTGTGTTTGCTTGGGCATCTTAGAATCAGTATATATAAATAATGGGGTGCTGCGATGCATTGGGCTTCCCGTCATGCAGAAGGAAATGTTTCCTTGGTTATTTTTAAGGGATTTGTTTTCCTCATGTTGGGTATGAGAAGTTTTATCCATGATAGTTTTCGCTGCAATGCATTTTTTATATAAACATGTTAATTCTAGGGAGAAGTAAAGAAAGTATAGTGAAGATTTGTGCCTCTGTGTATATCTGCATAGCGATGGCAGGGCATTAGTTTGATTTATCAGCATCACTCAACAGCATCAGTAATACATGGTAGCAATAATCATGTAATGGATGCTCAATGCCACCTCCTCCAGCACACAGCAGAATGTTAATCAGTCTTCTGCTATGTAACATGGTCCTACCCCACAATTCTTGCCTAACTCATACTCCATGTCTGTCAGTCCACTGACATGCCATACAACTAAGGTGAACTCCTATGCACTGTGGCCCACCTGTCTCAGGGGCTCTTGCTATGCACTGTAGGCCTGCTGCCTCAGGGGCTTCTGTCCCTCAAGGCTTCAGCTCTGCTTTTTTTCTGATGTAAGCAGGATGCCACCACACCACTAGAAGCCCCATTCTGCAGTAAAGTGTTCCAGCATGGTGTGCATCCAGCAAGGTAAGAACAGACATACGTGTTCATGGTACATAAAGTAACATTTAAAATGCATGCTAATTAACTGCTATAGCATGATATTTCTCAACTCAATTCCAGGTTAAGTATGCCCAGGTGTTTCTTCATTGTGCCAATAATGCTCTGCATAACAGGGTAGAGGAGGAGGTGTACCTCTGACACAATAAGCACTAGACTTGCCTTTTGGAAGTTGGAACTGGTTATGCCTAGAGAATAAGCATATGTTTTAATATTAATGGAGATAGGGGACAAGGCCTTAGTCAGCAGGAATATATGAGAGGTGGGTGTGCCAGATCAGATAAGGCATAGTCAGTAAGAACGTGCGGCCAAGGTGGATACTGTGCTGCCACCCCTGAGAGCTAATAACACAATTATTGTATATATATATATATATATATATATATATATATATATATATATATATATATATATATAGCCATTGTTATGAGATGAAATCTTCTGGGCATATATATCATGCAGAACAGGCTGAGCTATGCAACACATTTGTTTTTATGCCTCTCTGCACCTCTCCGTGCACACATAAAAGCATACTCATATACCGTATGTACGTGTGTGTGTGTGTCTATATGTGTGTGTGTGTGTGTGTGTGTGTGTGTGTGTGTGTGTGTGTGTGTGTGTGTGTGTGTGTGCGTAGATATATATATATATATATATATATATATATATATATATATATATATATATATATATATATATGTATATAAAAATACAAATTGAAATCCACACAGTGCTCAACCAGGTAAAATTCAGCAAATAACCGAAGAAACCAAGTCAGTCAGTTAAAAGCACAGCAAACACATTTTAATCCACAGAGATAAAATCCACAAGTAACGGTTAAGCTCTTTCATCTGACATAACAGACATCTTCAGAACCAAGTTACTCAATCAAATTAACAATTAAATAGCAGAGCCAGTGCTTACACGCCCTTCCTGTAAGCCAATATATGTTGCAGTTGATATATTCAACGCACTTGATCTATATTCAGGTACTGCTGACATTACAACTTTTTTTTAATTTTAACATCTATAACTTTTCCTGTTTGACTATTGGGCCAGAACATCATAATTTGTTGCTTAAGGGGTTTAATTTTACCCCTGCAAACAAGGCCCGTGTGGAGGATATTATTTTGGACCTTAAAATGTTTGGTCGAAAGTTGAATTAAACATTATGTTTGACAATGCTAATGTGAATAATGGTGAAACTAATAACTTTAAGTGAAGTAGTACATTCAATCCACCACAAAATAGTTTGGTTAATATATTTGAAAGACAGTGTGAGAGGGATATTAGAAGCACTTTGGACAAAAAGACAAATAGATATTATAATTTAACAGAGGAAGAATATTTGTTGTTAAAAGATTTAAAAATGAATAAAAGTGTTCGCTATATGAATCCTGACAAAGGTGGTGGCCTTGTAATAATGGGGGTTCATGATTATTGTGGCCGTATGACTGAAATATTGAGCGACGTAGAAGTTTATGAACAAGTTTTGCTCAATGAAATTAACTTGGCATACAGGTCTATTAAGATTGTTTTGTTATTTGATCAGATTCCTAGGTCACTGTATGAATATTTGCATGTGGAAAGACCTATAGTTTTCAAACATTTTTGGGATACGTAAGATTCATACTAATATAGGGAACCCACCGATGCGTCCAATTGTTTCTGGTAAGGGCTCAGTTACTGAGCCACTTGCCAAGTATGTGAATGGTAGGTTGAAGCACATTTTTGAATCATTTCCACATGTGCTTAAGGATTCGTGGGACTTGCTGAATAAGTTACAACCAGTTATTATAACTCAACACTCTTTACTGGTTACATGTGATGTACACAGTTTATACATTGTAATACCACAGGATGGCCGTTTAACTTGGTTTAAAGATATAATATCAGAATTTAGTAGACTAGATATGAGTGAACAAGAAATGGTTGTTTCTTTCATGGATATAGTATTGAGCAACAATTTTATAAGTTTTGAAGGTGAATTTTACAGACAAAACTAGGGCGTAGCTATGGGTGCAGCCTGCACCCCATTATTTGCAAATGCGGTGATGTTATGGTGGGAAACTGCATTTATTGTTTAAAACACCTTTAAAAATACTGTCTCACATATTATAGCTATTTGGATGATTTACTTTTTATTTGGACAGGTACTAGTGAACAATTGAACATATTTGTAGATTTTATGCAGAAAAGTACTGAATTTCTGGAATTTTCATATGAGATGAGTAATGACACTATTAATTACCTTGATATTAATATAACCGAGAACAGGGAATGTTCACTGGTCACAAACATTTTTAGGAAACCTATTTACTGCAATACATTTCTACATTTTTCAAGTTGTCATCCTATGTATGAAAAGAAAGGTATTGTGAAGAGTCAGTTGATTCATGTTTCTAGGCTTACATCAGAGAATTCGGAATGTTTAAGGGAATTCTCAGTTTTAAGAGAAATGTTCAAAGAAAGAGGGTACCCAAGTGACTTGTTGGATAAAATCATTACTGAGGTCTGGGTGGGCAGGCAGAACAAATTTGCACCCATCGTTAAGTTTGGTTTTAACTGTCAGGAAAATTCTGTGACTAGGACTAGCAGTTCCAGTTTCCAACTGGGTAACAATATGGTAATGCACTAAACCACTGATTCTAAGGAAATTGAAAAAACTATTAGTAACAATTGGACATTATTACAAGCAGGTAGCGATATGTGTCAGTTATTCAATACTAGACCGTTTACATATAGAAACATGACAAATTTTAAAGGACTACTGGAAAGTACCGGAAACAGGGGTGGTATTCCTTTAAATAGAAGATGTGACCACTGTTCTTATTGTAAGTTTATTAACATGGAAAAGAATGGGGAAGTGCTGAGAAAAATAAAAGTATGGAATAGACAAAGTGTTGAATTGCAACGCACAAAGGATTATTTATTTAGCTACCTGCTGCACATGCGATGCATTTTATATTGGGAAAACTATTAATTCATTGAAGCAAAGAATTTATCAGCATGTGTACAGTATTAAGAAAAAGGATAGTAAAAGTGTGCTAGCTAGACACTCTGTATATTGTAATGGGTTTAAAAAATTAAATCTTTTGATTTTGGAACAACTCTCAATGGAAGATGTCACTGGGAACTGGGAAATAAATTGCTGCATAAAGAAATGAAATGGCAGCTTAAATTTGATGCTACCTATCCGCCAGGACTAAATTAGAGTGTTTCAATTGTTAGTGAGTTAAAAAGAAGGGCACAACAAGTTTAATGTTTTGTTTTTAGCAATAATATGTTTTCATGTGTTTTAGGAACATTTTAAATACATTTTAAATGTGTTGTAGAAGTGCTTTAAGACCAGCATGCTGAAAGTAAATGTATTGGCTTACAGGAAGGGCATGTAAGCACTGGCTCTGCTATTTAATTGTTAATTTGATTGAGTAACTTGGTTCTGAAGATGTCTGTTATGTCAGATGAAAGGGCTTAACCGTTACTTGTGGATTTTATCTCTGTGGATTAAAAGATGTTTGCTGTGCTGCTAACTGACTGACTTGTTTATTTCTGTATATATATATATATATATATATATATATATATATATATATATATATATATATCAAATATATATTACAGAGAGTGGGAACACACACACACAAAATCTGTATGCTTATACATGGTTAAAAGGGTTGTTCTTATCCTGCAATGGGTCAAATATTATGTGAGGTGCATTTAAATGCTTTGATCCTATATTTATGGCAGCCATTCTTACCTGATATTATAACAGAAACAGGAAAAACATTTTCTTTGCATTTAGAAAGATATGTTCCTTGGGCAATTATTCAGATATTTAGGAAGAAGTTTAAATATACTTCAGTATTCAGTTAGTGTGATATGCAACATCTCATGCTAATTATTTTCTACCTGTTATCTGCATTATGTGAACATGTGGACTTGTACACACACACACACACACTCCAGAACTGTACTTTAAAGCAAGCGCTGACCATCCGCAGCACTCTATACCTAGGGTGAACAAGTGGTAACAGCAATACCTCTATATAAAATTAACTAAGGTACTGCCAGACTGAAGAAACTCCAACTCTATTCAGTTGCATACCGTCTGCTCAGAGGTGACCTGTGCCTGACATACAAGGCCATGACCAACCCGGAATTAATGGACATGCTCCACCTCAAAAAATCCAAATCCACCAGAACCACTAGAGCAAGTGACTTAAACCTTAGCACGGATATAAATAGGACGTGCTGGAGGGATAGATTTATCACCCAGAGACTCCCCATGCTGTGGAATAAAATCCCGGTCCATGTGAGGCAGAGCACCTCACTGGCTCTGTTCAAAAGAAATCTTGACCGGTGGATGGGAGATCGTAGGTTTACCCCGGGAATCATCTCTGTGTCACTGCTGGACAGAGGCACAACAAACTAATGGGCACATTATTTCTAACATAAGGGGTGGCGTAAGTCACATAACTTTGGGCTAGGCTTATAAATGCCTTAGGGCAGATAGCCTAGTATAAACCTATGAACCTATGAACTCCATATCTAATACAAGATTCCTACTGAAAAGAAGCTTCTCAGCGACTATTACTTATCCAAAAGTTATCTGTACTAAAGATAGTGTGTTTTGCATTCTAACACTTTCAAGACTAGCTTTATGCCACATAGTGTACTGGATTCAGCAAACAAATAGCAGCCCATAAACCCTTATACCTAACCATTGGAGACATTTAAATTTATTGGATAAAGGCAAACCACCATAAGTACTTGCCTTACTTTTTCCTGCCTGTATTGTACCTTGAATTGGATTAACCCCGCTCCGCTCGCCCTCGCTGCGCTCGGGCTCGCTCCGCGCCCCACCCTGCCCCCATATCCCACCCGCCCCAGTACCTCTACATTTATAGGTAAGTGACCACTCCCCCTAGTAATTCACAACCACTCAGAATCATCCAATTCTCTCCTCATCCCACCCCTCCCTATAAAACTTAATTACTTACACTCACCCACAACTCTATAATGTATCACACTACTAAAACAAGGCAGTCCACTTTACCCACTAAGTCGAAGACTATATTAATAAATACAATTCTTATAATTCCATTGATTATACTTACATATCTAATTACCAAATACGAAGACCAACCATATTCAGGATATTACTACCCTAGAGCCCGTACAAATACTCTCCCAGCGCAACCTACCTTTATATCTTATATCCAACACTTATGTGATAAAACCCAAAAACCTAACCACCACCACAACTACAAACTCAATCAAAACCACCCCAAATCTAGGCAAACTCAAAAATTACTACTAAAACTCACTAAACTAATAGAATACCTCAGAAAAAACACCACTAAAGATGGAGATATCCACCCTAATCCTGGCCCTGAAACTATAACCAATCCAAATGGTTCATCACCCTCACCAAGGCCATCCAATACCCTCCTGATTTATCATTTAAATATTAGAAGTAGCAACAACAAAGTATCTAACCTTCATGCTCTCCTAGCCACCCACCTCCCAGATATACTATGTGTAACAGAAACTTGGCTTAAACCGGGGAACAAAGGTATTGAAATCTTACCAATTGGATATAATATGCATAGGCTAGACCGAATAAAAAGAAAGGGTGGTGGTATTGCTGTGCTCTATAACAGCAATCTAAACGTTACCTATAACACTAAACAACCACCCCAAATCTCTAATGCAGAAATACTTGCTTTAAAAATACAGCTAAACAAAGAAAAAAGTATAAATCTATTTACAGTGTATATCCCTCCAGGGAACAATGTGGATACACTGGAAAACTTACTTAACTGGATATCCAACAACTACCCCCAAGAAACTATTATCATGGGTGACGTCAACATTGACTGGAACCTATGCTCTTCAGAGACCAACCCCATCCACATTAACCTATATGGGTTTACCCAGATCATAAATACTACAACTAGAACTGGAAATGCAAACAAAAAAGAAAGTATTTTAGACTGGATCCTAATAAACAGCCAGCCACAAACATATAAGTCTGGGACTGCACCAAATGACCTAAGCGATCACCTCATCACATACATAAAAAAAAATAAAACAGGCCTATCTACTACTCCCACATACAGGTCAATTAGAAATAAGAAGCAATTTGACCTTACAAAATTCCAAGAAGAACTCAGATCTTGTAATTGGGCCCCACTAAAGTATCTCCCCCTTGAAGTAGCAGTATCTAAATTTAATACCACCTTCTTAGCCATACTTGATAATTATGCTCCAAAAAGATTAATTAAGACCAAAGCAAACATTGCACCCTGGCTTACAAAGGAAACTAAATCTAAAATTAAAAACAGGAACAAATCCTGGAAAATTTGGCGTGCAACAAAATTATCCCGAGACCGCATCCTATTTCAACAGCAAAGAAATGACACAAAAAAATCAATACTAGCTGACAAAAAAAGTTACTACTGCCAACTACAAAATAAACACCAAAACAACCCGCAAAAATTTTGGGCAGGTCTTAATAACCTCTTACGCCCAGGCAAGTCTTCAACTCCTACCCCAGAAATGGTATCTGATAAAACACCATTAGAAGTAGCTAACACCTTTAACTCGTTCTTCACGAGTACTATACAAACCTTAGCAAACCAACTATCTGTTAACTACAGTCCTGTGACGGAGCATATTCCAGAAGCTAGACCCACTTTCACTCTTCAACCTGTCCCCACATCTAGCATAAGATCCCTACTACAAAAACTTAAACCTACTACCCCCTCCGCTGACCTTCTCCCAGCCGAATACTTACAGAAAGCCGCGAATGCAATAGCCTACCCCATATCAATACTTATAAATCGCACCATCCTGGAATCTTCCATCCCGACAATTTGGAAAACATCCCATGTTATACCTCTTCATAAAGGGGGTTCTTCCACTGAACTATCAAATTATAGACCAATAGCCATAATGTCCCCTCTTGCCAAAATTATGGAAAAATGTATACATAAACAACTCCTTCACTATCTAATCCAGAACAAACTACTGACCAACTCACAACATGGATTTAGACCCAACCACAGTACAACTACTGCACTACTATCTTTTACTGATACTATAAATCGCAACCATAATAACAAAATAATATAATCTGCTCTCTTTCTGGATCTTTCAAAGGCCTTTGACATGGTTAACCACCAGCTACTTCATAATACTCTAAAAACTTTACAGCTTGACAACCTAACTTTAGGCTGGTTCCAAGCTTACCTCTCTGATAGGAAACAAGCAATACTCTGGCACAATCAACTTTCCAATCTCCTACCAAA
>NC_056725.1:1899589981-1899612481 GCF_019279795.1 Protopterus annectens
TTATTTAACTGTAGCCTCCAAACAGGTGTTGTGTCTCATGAATGGAGAACAGAAACAGTCATCCCTCTGCACAAAGATAGGCCATCTACAGACCCTGGAAATTGCAGACCCATAAGTCTCACTTGTCTCATATGCAAAGCCATGGAAAGAATTGTCATGGAAATGATCAGTAATGAGATAGAAAACATCTAGACACTGGACCCAACCCAATTTAGTTTCATCAAGGGCAGGTCATGCCTACTCAACCTGTGGACTTCTTTCAGAAGGTCACCAAGCAATTGATGAGAGCAAAATGGTTCACACTGCCTACCTTGACCTGGCCAAGGCATTTGACACAATCCCCCACTTCGGCATTGTTGAGAAACGTAAGAGGTTAGGTACAAACCCGTATGTAACCTGGTGGATAGCCAGCTAGCTCACTGACAGGACTCAGGAAGTTAGAACTGGAGTTAACCTCTAGAAAGAGACCAGTCACAAGTGGAGTCCCTCAGGGATCAATACTGAGACTCCTCCTTTTTGGCATTTACTTCTCTAAAGTCAAGGCCAATGTCAATGGCCTCTGGCTGACTAAATTTGCAGATGATTGCAACTTAAGAGCGTCCACTGAATCGCCCATTGACATGAATGTTCTTCAGGTAGGGCTGACACAGAGAAATAACTGGTGTCAGAATCATAGACTAAATGCTAAAAAAGCACAGTAGCATCCTTCAGGAAGTCATCCATCCCTGGTAACTATCATATTAACAACACACCCCTAAAAGATGATCCAGTAGTCAGGGACTTGGGGACACAAATGGACAGTAATCTAGCCTTTGACCATCACACATCTATAGTAGTGAGGAAATCATTCTGTGTTTTGCAACTTATAAACAAAGGTATAGCATCTAGGTCCAACAAAGTCATTGTTCCATTGTATTCAGCCTTCATCAGACCTATCATTGAGTACAGTGTCCCCTTTCATATGTACCTAACCAGGCATATCCAACAATTTGAACGTCCACAGAGGTTCCTCACTAAAAGAATACAGGGCATAAGTAACATGTCCTGTGCAGACCACCTAAAGGCTCTATCCCTGTATTCTGTCACCTACAGGCTGTTGAGGGGAGATCTATGCCTAGCATACAAGGCATTGTCAGACCCCACTCTAATGGAGCTCCTGCATAAACGCTAAACATACATTACCAGAATTACCTGTTCTAAAGTCTTTAACCTTGCTGGTGATATAAATAGGACCTGCTGGAGAGACAGGTATGAACCCCCATAAATAAATCACGTGAAACAATACTAAAATTTTCCATATAATATACGCAGTCATGACAAGACAGCATACATTCACTAAAATATAACAGATGTCAGCCCTAAATCAGAAACCCCAGGGAAAAGATTGAACCTCTGCCTATGTTACTGGTATACTCTAGACCAATGAAGTAACAGGGCATGCCACAAAAACACTGGCTGCAAATGTGAGTGGAATAACACATTTGTAGGGAATGGAACAGCTGGTATCCAGATAACTTACATGCACAAACTTGAGTTTGAATTACTGACTCTGTACAAGGATATGAATAGGGTATTAGCAAAGCATGCTAACAAACTACTCATGAAGGAAATGGCTGCAAAATACGTACCTTGTGAGCAGAACTAGTGATATCAGGCGAGAATATATTCACAAGAAAATGGTATTAGCAAGGCATGCTAACAGATTGCCCATGAAATAGGTGGTCACAGAATCCATTTCAGGGGAATAAAATAGGTGATAACAGGGTAAACAGAATACCTTGGTTCAAACTACTGACCTAAGACATAGACATAGCAAATGCATGACCATGACTAAGGTACACCATAAAAGAAGGTGTTCTGAAGAAATATAAATACACATAACATGTAAAGTTAAAAATAATGCTGCAGATCATAAAATGATCAGAGAAAAATGACATAACACAGGTGGGGAGTAAATGCCACTATTCACAGTATGACCCACTGCATGATTTTAGTGAAACCTATCATCTTTCAGATGGACATATCATAGTACCACATTTTACACTTATATGGCATTATCAGAATATAGTAATGGCAGACATCACCATTCTACAGGTTAATTCATCGTAGATTGGAACCCTTGCCTGCTAACAGTGATTTGACTTGTGGACTAGCTACTGATGCCACAGAACAGGTTATATAGCACTTGTCAGAATATGAAAGAATGTCATCACCAGTGTGTGTGAATAAATATGGTCATGGTTAAAAGGAAGTATTGCACTTAAAGGATAAACACCCTCCCCCTGTGAAAGTATCACATCCAATTAGAATTTGTCACAGCACAACTGTTCACTAAATCAGTACTGGATCATAGGATCATAGGAGATTACTAGGCTAATGGCTCTGGGACCCTTACAAGCCTAGCTAAGAGTTTATCCCCAGAAAAGAAACCACAATCAGCACCTGTCACCCTGTCAATGAGGGGCACAGGTGGAACCCCTGGGACAAATTTGTGGCTGCTCATACACTCATCAAGGTTGCGCTTAAAGAGGTTCAGCAACATACTTTGCTTGACGTGTATGGGGAGTGTATTCCAGAGACGGGGCAGTCTCTGGAAGACAAACCTGTCTCTCCAGCAGGTTTTGTTAATGTCACATATTAGATTTAAGCCTTTTCATCACGTACTATGCGAGACGTACGGATATGGAGCATCTCTAGTAGAGCAGGGTCTGAGATTGTCTTGTTCATGTCAACAATTGGTTTTCACACTGATACAGTATACACCAGCCTAGATTTGAACCCATACCTACCTAATCATTTTATGTTTTGCAACTTATAAACAAAGGTATGGTATCTAGGTCCAACAAAGTAATTGCTCCATTGTAGTCAGCATTCATCAGACCTATCATTGATTACTATATTCACATTTTTTTGACTTATGCACTATCTAGTGAAGCCATATAATAAGCTTTGCAACAGTTGTCAGAAAGCACATATCTGAAGGGAGAGTGGCTGTCATGAAAGGAGATACTGCCAGCCCAGCTATCTGGAATTTTGTAAATAATTATATGTCATTTGTGAATATCAACATGATTCATATGCATGTGTTACAAATGTATCAGAACTGTATGTTATATATATATCAAACTGCTGATACAGAAGTATGTGTTGAAAAGGGTTGTGAAGTACTGAGCTTTAAAAATGTATTCACAGTGTACCCTACTGGAACAAAACACAAATGTGCATACACTATTGTAACTGTTAAGAGGTATATACTTTAACAAAATGGAATATGGAACACAGAAGACTAATTTCAGAAAAATAGCTGAAATTTGAAATTACTTTATGACCACATAATAAAAGGATGTAATCTTTCAGTTTCAGTGCAGTAACAGACACAATGTCTAGAACTAGAGGTTCTCTGCATTGTCTTGCAAGTGTTTTATTGTTTTATGACTTCCAGGATTTGCCTTAGATCTAATCTTGTTTATGTCTTTTCACAGGTACATGCTAAATGCTACCAGCTGCATCAATGGTTTTCACCTGGGATAGAGTCAGATGACAAGAAGTGATGTCATCCTGCAAGCTATCCCAGCAGTATTATTTACGTATACATGCGTATTATTATTATTACATAATAATGTATATATACGTTTATTTACGTATTAATTTAAGAATGCTCTGAGAGAGACTGAGTATTCTGTATTTTTCTTTGATCTGACAACATCAGATGGAAGACCCACTCACCACATCTGCCTTGCTTGCTTGTTCTGTAAGTACGTTAACTAGGGTGTAGTAATTCTCTTAGATTCAGTCAGGAATATAGTGAAGTATAGTTTAGATGTTTTCTTTATTTATTTGAGACTGCCTCGCAATGCTGTTTTAAATATTTCCTGTGATTTTGAACTCTGACGTTACTGTGATCATATACTGAATATTTTCTTGTTCTTTTATTTATTATTAAATATATTGCAATTCTATCACCTTTATCAAATATATTAGAGAGAGTAGTTAATTCCCAACTAATGCAGTACCTCCTAAAAAATGACCTATTATCCAAATCCCAGCATAGCTTCAGACCTTCCCATAGCACTACCTCAGTGCTACTTTCATTTACCAGCATTGTCAATCACCTTAGAAACAATGGACTATTCCTATCCTCCATATTCTTAGCCTTATCCAAAGCCTTTGATATGATTAACCATAGTATGCTTCTGGAAACTCTGTCTACCCTTAACATAAGCTCCTCCACCATATCATGGTTCAATAACTACTTATCAGACCATGAACAGGCAGTTCTATGGCAAGACCAATTGTCCCCTCTATTACCAGTAGCCATAGGTGTCCCGCAAGGGTCCATTCTCGGTCCTTTGCTATTCTCACTATTAGAGCTTAGCTTCATCCTCACTCTCTGCCTCAGTAGTGCAATATGCAGATGACCCCACTATTATATGTGCTGACCCCACCCTAAATGAGCTAAAAACCTTAACCCAAAATAACTTTACCTTAGCAGAAGCATGGTTTACTAACATCAAACTTATTCTTAATCCAAAAAAAAACAAACTCATTCTCTTCAGTCCTGGTAGATCTCCTCCACTAAACAATAATTTTACCATAAAATCTAAAGATAATCTACAAATCACCCCAACAACACACACAAAACTGTTAGGTGTAGAAATTGGCAATAATCTGATATTCGATATACACATAGTCCAAACAATCAAGAAAGTTAACAAAAAGCTTGGTCTCCTTTACAGGAACAGACAGTTCATCACTAAACATACCAAAGCCACTATTGCAAGGACTCATCTCTTATCCATCCTCCTTTATGCCTCCCCTATCTTAAATAACCTTTGCCACACCAAACTAAGCAAAATGGAATCTTGCTACAACAAGATTGCCAAATTTGCTACTGATGCCTATCTTAGATCCCATCACTGTCTAGCCCTCAGACAACTTAATTGGCTGGAGTTACCTCAACTACTCCTACTCAACCGACTCTCAATAGCTCACAAGCTCGGGTTCCTATTACACGATCAAAAATCCCTTTAGAAGAATACGAAGGCGTTGAACCGTATTGCGTGAAGTACGTGAACCCTGAATGGTTAAAGCCACGAATTTCGAAATGTCGATTTGTTTTGGTTGGCCCGTCTGCGGTACAGCTCCATAAGGTAAGTGTGCGATAGATAGGACTTTAGTGTTAGGATTTGGGTTAAGGTAAATGCATAGATAGGTACTGTATGTAAGAGTTAGTGTAGTGTTAGGTGCAGGTTTTTTTTTAAGTGTATGTATGTGCATTATTTATTTTGTTTAGGTGTATGTCTGTAGGGGATGTATGCGGTAGTTACGGACCTTAGGGTTAAGGAGGGGTTAAGGAGAGTACATAGATAGTTGTGTTTGTGGGTTTAGTGTAGTGTTGGAGGTAGGGTTTTGGTGCTTTTATTTTGTTTAGGTGTATGTCTGTAGGGGATGTGTGTGGTAGTTATGGACCTTAGGGTTAAGGAGGGGTTAAGGCGAGTGCATAGATAGTTGTGTTTGTGGGGTTTAGTGTAGTGTTGGAGGTAGGGTTTTGGTGCCTTAGTTTAGGTTAGAAGTAGGGTTTGGTTATTGTATGTATGTGGTTTATTTATTTTGTTTGGGTAGGTAGTATGTAGTGGGCGGCGGGGTTGGCCGACTATGACAGTCCGATATTTTTTTTCGTGGTTTAGTGCGTTCGGGATTTTTGCAGTTCACGGTATAGGGGTCGATGTGTTGGTATTCACGCATAGGGTTTTTTGCTTTGCTAATATAGACCCCACAAGCTCTACTACCTTCCTGACAAATCCCCAGCACTTCAGCATCTAATTCACCCTATACCACAACTTGAACCTTAAGATCTAGCAATCAGAACCACATAAATGTCATCAAACATGAAAATGATGCTGGTAAATCTCTCTTTGCCTGCTCCATTGCCAGAACCTGGAATTCACTCCCAAGCCACTTAACTTCTGCCACCTCTACTTCCCAATTTAAAAAACTTCTCAAAACCCAATACTTAAATAACTGGCATCACTCATGTTACTCCCCAGGTTAAGCCATACCACTGCACCATTGCTAGGATTCTGCTAATGATCAAATGGTTGCTCCCTGCTTCCCATTTTATACTTGTTACCCAATTGCAAATCCTCTACAGTACTGGCTGACTGATCAGCCAATGTTATGTTCTCAACGAAAATTAAAAAAAAAAAAAAAATATATATATATATATATATATATATATATATATAACTCTCATTTATTCACATTTGTATGGAAATTACTTACTATCAGAAATTTAGAAATTGTTAATCTCTGCTATGTATGCTCAATTATATTCTTCTTATGTATGATGATATGTTTTCTTATATGTTGCCATTTTGTCTCTTTTGTACTGTATTGGTATTCAGAGCTTTTCTCCCCTTGCCTCCACTGAAAATGGACTTGTGTCCAGTCGGACTTTCCCGGTTAACAAATGTAAAATAAAATAAAATAAATAAAATAAATATTTAAACCTTTGATTGTGGCTGATATTTGTGAGTCATATTTAAGTTTTGGGAGTACTTACATATTTATTTGGTGACACTGTGGGCCACTCCTAATAGCCTTGCTCTTGGTCAAACTATGATTTGTATTGATAGTAACATTACACAGTAAGACTGGACACCCTTTGTTAAGGGACTTAAAGTAGCAGATAAGGATGTGGATGGTGGCAGTGATAACTACCTTATAGTCTGGGCAAAAGGGGGCATAGCTAGTAAACCTGTGCCAGCCTTTCCCAGGTGTGTGCTTGTGTATAAATCAAACCTCAAAGTGTGCTTGTGTCAACTACTGGGGCAGGGACATGAAGCACTGGTTGAACAGAGATGGTGCTGGAGGTCTTGGCTTGGCCACTCAGCTGAGATCTCAACCCTATAGCTGTGCCAGTGGGGAGTCTTACTGGGGATTTGGAGAAAGAGGGAGAAACCAGCCCAGGACCAACTGTGGTCTCTGTGCTCTCTTAAGGGAAATTGCACTTGATGCAAAGAGCTGCATATGGCAATACTGTGTATGTATCTGTCATCCTCCCAATCTATGTTCCCACATTGTTGCCAGTGGTGAGGATTGAGGCTCCTTGATTACTGGGCCAGTGGTGGGGCATCACAGTGGCAACATTGCGTAAGACTGACAAACATTATGAAATGAACACCAGTAATTGGTGTATCACAAACCTCAATATACCCTACTGATAATTTGAACATCATATAAGGAGTGTGTTGGACTGTGGAGGCTATTACAGTTAAAGTAATAAATGTCTACTCATGCCTATATCAGTATTGGTTCTTTCATGCCTCCAGGCTAAACTCATTCACATGATGGTTAGCATATCAATGCAGCTGAAGACATTTCTTTGGTTTTTGACATGGGGTGAGAATAGATACTGTTCCTCAACTTTGAATAGCAATGCTGCTCTCTGCTAACCATGGCACAATAAGACATATAAAGAGTAAAGTATACATTTGGAATGACTAAAAAAGAAGCACAGCACTGAGGTGATCAAAACCATCTGCCTGTTAAATACAAGTAAAATTTCTCACATTACATGTGTTCACTATGCTATTATTGCACGTTATGGATTGCTTTTTGCACACTAACATAACATATACCTCATTGGATTCAAACTCTTGCCTGCTGTATAGGCTCTTGTCTTGCCACAAAAGACATTAAACAGCAGTAGTCATAAAGCATATATTTGAAGCAGTATCATCACTAGTTTGTGTGAATGAATATGGCCATAGTTAAAAATGTACAATACTTGATGAGGATCAAAACCCTCCACCTGTAAAAGTGCTGCAGCATATAACATTTGTTCACTATGCCATTATTGCAGGTCAACAACTGCTTTAGGCATACTTATACAATGTAAACGTCACTCGATTCTCCACTTTTTATGAACATGGAGTAGGTATATTTATGTTTGGGGGTGTGGGAGTGTCCCCCCACAAGTGGGATGCAGGGAAGTTTACCTCTTGCAAAAACAAACTTTCCTCCAGGGTTCATTCCTTTTCTTTCAATCATTCAGCACTCAGTAAAAGTGCTGTTGATCAAGCAACATGTATCCTCTTTTGACTTGTGCACCAGTTAACAATGCCATGGAAGACATTAATACAGCGGTTGTCAGATAGAGAATATTTGAAGGAATATCATCACCGGTATGTGTGAATGAATATGCCATAGATAAAAGGGAGCACAATACTTGGGGTTTTAAATCCTTCCAACCGTGTAAGTGTCACAACCAAGAACAGTTTCTCCCATCACAGCTGCTCACTAAGCCATTATAGTATGTCACCAATTGCTTTTTACACATTGATACAATATACACCTCAAGGGACTTCTACTCCTGCCTTGCCCAATTCATATTTGCTTGACTTATGCACTACCTAATAATGCCACAGAAGATGCAATACAGCATTTGTCAGAAAGCACACATTTGAATGGATGTCGTCACCGGTTGTGTGAATGAATATGGCCATGGGTAAAAGGGAATACAACACCTGAGGGATCAAAACCTTCCACCTGTGAAAGTTTCACAACCAAGTTGGATTTTTCCTCAAATATCCATTACTGCATGTAGCAATTGCTTTTTATACTCTGATATAATGATACAGCTCACTCTGTTTGAACTCCTGCCTGCCCAACACACAGTCTTTTGACTTGTGCACTAGCTACTGACACCACAGAAAGCATCATACAGTAGCATATCATCGTGTGTGTGTGTGTGTGTGTGTGTGTGTGTGTGTGTGTGTGTGTGTGTGTGTGTGTGTGTGTGTGTGTGTGTGTGTGTGTATGAATATGACCATAGTTAAAAGGGAGTGTAGCAGTTATGGGATCAAAACTCTCCACCTGTGAAAGTGTCACAGCCAAGTAGAATTTCTTACATTAAATTTGTTCACTAAACCACAGCACAGGTTATACAGTTGTGGACAGGAAGAACAAATTTGAAAAGAGTGTATAAACAATGTTAAAGAGACAGACAGAAGTCCTCAATGGATCATAACCCTTCACATATCTGATTGATAATTTCAACATTCCATCAGGAGTACATTGACCCACGGCAGCTGTTACAGTTAGAATAATAAATGTGTACTCAAGTACATATCAGCATCGCTTTCTGTCGTATATCAAGGGTAAGCTCATTTGATTAATCACCAATATGTCATTAGCATGGCTGAAGGCATTTTCTTCAGTTTTTACCTTAGGAAGTGAACTATCACTTACCATTTCCTAAATATGAATAATGATGGTGCTTGATGCCAACCATCGTGCAATGGGAAACACAGGATCGATTTGTTTTTGTGTAGAATTCTTTGATCCATATGTGTGACTCATAGATGAAGGGAATTTTCAAAAGTGAAATCACAAAGGTAATGCCATAGGTATTGAGCAGGATGGTGGTGGGTGATAGGGACATATATAACACTCTCTATACCCAAGCATTTCGGAGTCATTTCCTCCATATCAGTGTAGTATCCTGTAGTCCAATTAAGTCCATCTGTATGAGTTCATCAGTGAGAAATAGCAATGAAATCTATAACACTTGCCAAATGATATCAAGGAACAAATGCAAAAGATTTTAATATTTATTTGTTGGATACCATTTTGCTAATGTCATACTTTTACCTGCAGAATGGAAGACAATTACAGAACGAGAAGAGAAACATGAGACATCATCCCTCCCTCAGTGACATACAGTACTCCACAAATTGCACTCGGACAGACTCCTCATATCATTAATATGTTGAGCCATGAAAGCATTTATACTGAACAGAATCACTGGGAATTTACCCTTTTCCCTGCTGTAGTGCGAGCTCAGAGTTGGTATGTATAATTTGCAGGGGATGTGAGCTTCTTGTCACCTGCAAAAATGTAGACTTTGTTTTTTTTTTTTTTTTTTTTTTTTTTTACATTTGAGTTTTCGGAAAGCTGAACATATGGTCTTGACTATATGAAATTTGAGCTTCCATAGTTTCCAATAATCTGACATAAACCCATATACATATATATATATATATATATATATATATATATATATATATATATATATATTAGACATTTTTAATACATCATAAATATTGTGTAATGGTAACCTAATGATGTTATGTGACCAATTAGATCAAATTTACTGTGTAATACACACACACACATAAGTGAAGTAGAATGTTATGCATGAGATGTTTTTTTTTTTTTTTTTTTTTTTTTTTGTAGAACAGGTACCCGTCCTTTCAGAGAGAGAGAAAGAGGAAAGTTGGGGAAGGAAGTCAAGAATGTCAGAGGTAGGTAAGAGTGGAAGGTTAGGTAGTAGGAGAAGACAGATATGACTTACAGAGTTGGTAGTAAAAACAAAAAGAAGGGAGCGCAATGGGTATGGGGATAGAGTGGGGTATATCGAGCAGCAAAGCCCACTAGCTTAAAAAGAGGGAAATCACTCTTCACCCTGAGAGTAGTCCCCACTGGGTTCTGCCTCAGAAACTGCAGGCTGTTATGGGCAGGGAACTCCTGAACCATATACTGGAACATACTTTCCATTCAACCAAAACAAGTGTGATACCTCCTGTCCTGAATCTCATCCACCAGTCTGCCAGCTAATGATGAGTGACATAATTACCGCTTCCACTGGCATTGCTCCCAGGGAGTATCAGTGCTCCATCATTTGGGGTACAGCTACCTGATGTAGATGGTGTGAGTAGACCATGAGGAGTGGAGGCAACTCTGGCGAGCTGTGACTCACATGAGCTTCGTGCCTCTTGTGGCGGTGGCACTGCCCCTGCCACCTCTGGGGGGATGATGACAGGTTACGCTGGAGTGTTCAGTCAAGGTCTCTGTGCTACTGCATATTACAGAAACAGAAACAGGATTAAAAAAAACAACAATAACAAATGGGGAGAGAGAAATACAACAATAAAGAAAATGTCATACACATCTATCTGAACAATGTCACTATATTTTTGATAGATGCACTAGTTTAACTACTGTGACATAATAATTTTTTACATAAAAACTGCAAGCTTATATATTATGTGTTGCTGGGTATTGAACCCACAGCCATCATAATCAACACTAGGGTACATGATAACATGATAAGCTGCATCTCCTGCTACGCAAATGGTGGTATGCAACCTGATTTACATTTAAACAATGGTTATTCTCCCTTTATAGAATGCTAGTAATAACAGATGTCATGCTGTTTAAATTTATTTTACAAATATTTAACCAATTAACTATTCATTATAAGAGTCAATATGAGTCAATATTGAAATATATATTTCCATACAAAAGCCATACCTACGCCAAGTGCTCTCTCTCTCTCTCTCTCTTAGAAACTCCAGTTACTTCCTATGTATATTCTCATTCCTTTCAATCTGTTCAGAAGCTTCAAAGACAGAGAGAACATAATAAAAACGTCCATGGTGCTATGCATTACCATGTTGTATAGACAAGTGATTTATGCTACACTTACAGTATGATGGCAGTGACCAGGCCCAAAATTCATCCTCCCATCAGTCAAGGAAGTTGGGCTTTTTGCTCTTAATGTCAATATAATAGTGGCAGCACTGTTCACCCATGCATGTGAGCAAGTAGCACAGGTGACAACCTTAGCCAACCTATTCCAGGTTTCAGCCTTGTAATGAGACTGTGTATACCCTGCTCCCCTGCAGGAGCCTGCAGCTGTAATGTTTATGGTGGAGTCATAAACATATCTTTATCTCCTACTTGCAACACCTTTGTGCTCTGAAAGGAGCACTGCCTTCTCCTTCACAAGCCATGAGTCTCTCCTTCCAAGATGGGAGGAAAAATGGCACTGTTTTGGCACCCAACACATCCTTTGCACAATGATGGAAACCAGGGAGGATAGCATTTGTATGATGGATGACCAAAAAAATCTTATATATGTACTGTACTGTTATGGCTCCAGTGAAGGTTTAAGGTCTGCAACATGGCAGACCACCACCTGTTTGCTACTGACATTACATGCTCACATTGACTCCAAATTAACATGGTTAATCATGGAGAACCTGCTGCATTCATCTTGACACTTGTAAGTTCCACAGCATGTATATGTGGCAAGAATGATAAAACAAATGGTTTTGCTTAGTCATCATGACCACTGTTAACACTGCCACATCTTACACACTAAGGCCACATCTTACACACACTAAGGGACTTAAACCCCTGACTGCCTCCTTCATGCTCTCTTAATCTGCCTACTCCCTACACATGCCACAAAATAGCTTTTATTAAAGTTGTCAGGCAGGGCACATTTACAGGTTTTTGTCAGCCGTAAAGAAAATGAAAAATTAGCAGTATTCAACAGATTTATATGGATACAAACCCTTAAAACTACTTAATTAAAAATTATACATCACAAGTGCAGTACAATGAGACATAGATGGTGTTAGATTACATATAATTATATCAACCCGTGATTTTGTCATTATTGCTTTCTGTCTGTTGTGCCTCGAGGTTAAGATCACTTGCTCAACAGTCACCACATCACTAATACAGCTGAAAGGTTGTATGTAAGTGTTTGCTATAATGGTAAATGTCAGTTATCCCTATCAACCTATGTCTGTCACTGTTGCTGAATGCCAAGCTTTGCATACCATTTGAGGAGCATAACAGTTTTTTAAAGTAATCTGTCATTCCTTCATGTATGTGTTTTGTGCTTATTGTGAGCTTAAAACAAGGTAACATTCACTAAACAGAGCATTACTTATGCATGTCACATATCTTTCACAGGACAGGTGTCAGTAATACACATTTCACATTATTGCAGCAGTAGAAATCACTGTAAAAAGAATCCACATGACAGGAGTCAAACCCATGCATAGCTCAGTCACAGTGTTAACAAACACAGTTTTACACAGGTGTGCCACCAAAGCTCTTAGATAAAAATGTGTAAAGAGATGATCATTGTAATGCAGGACACATAAACACTGGAAACAATATTATACCAAGACATCCCACAATTCGTGGATTGGAACTATGCATGAGAATAAAGGCTTCACATCATTAATTCATTGAGCTATGGGAGCTATTATGCAGAAAATAACCACCTTACATTGCTTTGATGTTTATTTTTTTATGTCAGATTTGCTTACTGATGCACAATGTTTTTTAAGTTCGAGTGCACAACTGATGGCAAAGTCTAAGGGCATAAATAAGAATTTTCTTCATTTTTGCCATAGGATGAGAACTGTCATTTCTCACTGCCCATTGATGACCAGAGATGCTGCATAATACAAAGTGCTGCACATGGAGAATTATAAAATATAAAAATAAGAGATTGGTAGTGTAAACCACTTACGGCCATGTGTATTTCATGCTTATCATTTTTTGACCAGATTAAATGTTAAACATGAGAGGATATTGCAGAGAAGCAAAGGAGAAGGATGAAGGTGGTTCTACACATAGTAAAATGGCATAATAAGAACACTGCAGTCGCATAAGCCTTATGATTCCAATGCTACTGTAATAATAATAACAATAATAATAATAACAATACCCATTTGTTGACCAGGAAAACCCAATGGACACACAGCTTGTTTTCAGGAGTGACCCAGGAGCTTTGCCTGGTTAAGTGATTTGCTTTGGGTCACACAGTAGGAAAGTGATGACATGAATGAATCAACCCCAGATCAACAAGTACAGCTCACAACATTAACCTTTTGCATCAATTGCATTGTAAGACATGCAGTATGGCAAACCTCAGTCCCTGTTTTTCCTACTAAAAATATTATGGTCAATACTGACAAGTTTCTCTAGTTATTTCTATGGTTAGGTCTAGCACAGCCATTGCTGACAATATGTGATGCAGACTGTGGGAGAACCTTTTCACATTAATCATTGAACACATGGTCAATATGTTGGCAACTCCACTGACATACATGCACCTGCAAGTTGGACTGTCTTAGAGGTCTTCAACTTGGACAATAAACTTTTTTCAGTTGTATTTTGATGTAGTGACAGAATTTAGTACTATGTACCATAGCTATCATAAAAAATATGAAACACTGCAATGTTTGAGAGACTTTTGCAATTTGTAGGTTTTAGAAACATGGCTCTTTAACAACAAATATGTTTACCACTGTTCTCAATGTGGTACACCTGTAATGTATAAGCCTGACTATCTCACAATAATGTCTATCACACTTTCTCCCCAGGTGCAGAAGTGTGTGCACTGTATCATGTAGAGCTCAACAAGATGTTTACATGGTTTGCTTGTTGCTCAACTGTTGCAATTCAAAACTCTAATGAGTTGAGAAGTTGTTAGCATACATATCATAGCCAGAGGGCAGATTCCACAAGATATAAGTGTGACGTGTAGCAGGGACCATCATCACCATTAAGTTGCAGAAGATGAAGCTGCTTTTGTGCGAGTAAACTATTGCAGTCTGCAGTTCTTCCCTTACAAGAGGCGTCTGACACATTTTTAGGTATGTCTTACTTTTTACACCTACTTCTTTAATCACTGTTAGCATTTATTGTGCTCTGTACTTGTAGGTGATACATATGACTATTTCGGTTTTTCTTCCCTGCACCTGACTTTTTAAAAGCTGTCTGCATGTGAACATTGGCCATCCATGTGTACTGGTCATACTAGCTTCCCAGCAAAGTAAACATGCAGGTGTGACCTTTGGTTTGCCATATGCCATTGCAATTTTGGTTACCTTCAAATGTGTTAACATGGGATATATGCAAATGCCCCTTTAGGGACATCAGGTGTTTCACCTATATGATAATTCTGAACGTCCATGATTTTTTTCATTTTAAGTCTATTTATGGACAAATTCACACCAATAAAGCCAAACCCCACAAGCTGTGGACATGCATGTTTCAGCCGTCCTATGGCATTATCAGCACGGCATAAGTGGAATGCTTGGCTAACCTTTAGAAACACAAGGTTGTTGTACCCAACTGATATCCATAAACCATAGGGTGACTGCAAAATATCCCAACCAACAAACTAAAACAATGAGTAAAATGGTCACACAGAAAAAACAATCGGTAAAAAACAAAAGAAAAATCTAGCAAGGCTAGTCTTTCCACTGTGTGATGTGTGATTGTGAATGGTTGTTCAGGATGTGAATGGTGTTAATGACCAGCCCTTTGACTATGCTATGGTATGCTATAGAGACAATGATATGCTTTGCAATGTCATCAACAGAACAGAGATGGTGACAGGAGAACAAAGGTCTACAGCTGACAGGCTATCCAAGGCTGTCTACTGAACCACCATTTACAGAGACAGCCGAAGTCCTGGCCTTGCTCAAAAAGAGTATCACCTTCAAAGAGTTTCATAGTGCTGTACTGGATGTAAGGACAGAGATGGATAGGCCACACTGGATTTCAACAGGTGATCCCCCGGGTATATGGTCCTTCATTTGGTATGTCATCCATTTGCAGCTTTTAGTTACATCACTTGTTTATAATACCTCTTACACCTATTCTAGATAGATACCTCTAGCGGGTGCACCAACCACTTGCACAAGATATGGTCATGGTTAAACTTGACTGTCTTTCATCATGGTTGCATTGATATCACTTGTATGTGTAGTTGTGGTGCTTAGGCAATGCTATAGTGAATATGCTTTGCTTTAATTTGTTCATAGGTCACAGATTGTCTGGCAATAGCACTGTGGAGCTAGATCCATCTGATGCTGGAGGATCCTTAGACTCTGATGACAATAGCCTGGGATGATCAGGTAAAGTCTGGGGCTGTAGAGCATTTGTCACATATAGGGAGTGTACACTCACATCCCCTACACAGTCTCTCTCTGCTTGTGCATACCTATGATATATTACCATCTGAGACTGGACCACTTGGTGGAGGCACTGTAGAACAGAAAAGTGTGGTGGCCCCAGATGCAGACATCTTTGAATCTTTCCCTAGTCTTCCCAGGTGGAAGGTACCATATAGGGGGGCTGGTATTAGTGCTGGCTGGAGGTATGGTTATTGCCCTCCCCCTGAGTTTGATGTGTTAGTAGCTGCCACCCAATGTATGGGCTGGGCCATCATGGAGGCACAGGTGAGTTCCACTAGGGCCTTGACTTGCAAGACTGCATGAGCCATGTGTGAGACTTCTTGGACAGGGTGAGTGATACATTGAAACATGCAATATCTGCTCTTGATCATCTGTTGGGCGAGGGACAGTCCTCAAGGCTGATCACTGCAACATCCACAGCTGTTAGTGGACATGACAGTGGCAAGGTCCCACTCCTGTAGTGGTAGCATTTTCACTGCTACATTGGTGGTGGATGTGTCTACATCCAGGAAAGGCTAACCCAGTGATCATGACCATAACCATGCTGCCACCTCCTGCATCAGATGTCAGACACATTCAAATATTACAAAAACATAAAGCAAGGGTCGTGGAATAGTGCTAATTCTGATAGAGCCAATTCTTATTTGTGGAGGCATCCACAGCAGAGTGAACCCCCTCTCCTGCCTCCTGTTATGCTTGCCTCTTGCTCCAATAGAATGATTGGGCTATAGGGCTCTCACCCAGGGACAACAAACAGCCCAGAAGACTGTTGTGGAGGAGAAATCTTAGCTGTGATACTGCACTGGTCAGTTGATGATATGGGCTATGTCACCATCACTTCCTGTGTAAAAGATAGATATATAGTTGATTATATCAACAATGTTTGAGCTCAACAGAGCAAGAAAATAGTTTCCCCTAAAACTAAGACATAGACTACAAAAAAACTATTTTTGCAAGGAACAAGTCCTCCTGAACCACTACACAGGGTTCAAGACTCGACATTCCCAAAACTTATATATATATATTATTTTTTTTTTTTATTTATTTATATATATATATGTGTGTGTGTGTGTGTGTGTGTGTGTGTGTCTGTGTGTGTGAGTGAGTGAGTAAGTGAGTGAGTGAGTGAGTGAGTGAGTGAGTGAGTGAGTGAGAGAGTGAGTGAGTGTGTGTATGTTGTTTGTGTTTGTTTGTGTGTGTGTGTGTGTGTGTGTGTGTGTGTGTGTGTGTGTGTGTGTGTGTGTGTGTGTGTGTATATACACACACATTGATGCCATAGTTAATAGTGGAGATATTTATTGACTGATTATTTATTTATTGGCATTTGATTACTGGGAAAAGTCTGACTGGGTAGAAGCCCATATTCACTGGAGGCCTGTGGAGAAAAGCTCCAAATTATTACAAAATATTTTAAAAACAATAATTTTGCAATCTTCAGAAATAAAAGTAAAGCATCTGCAATTTAAATAACTATAACAAATTATACATAATATAAAAACATTGGTTATGAATCGATACAAGATATATAATCATTTAATACTTACAGATATGTTAGACAGTTTTTAGAAAAATTAAAAGTAAGTTAGACTAATACACACAGGAACTGCAATATGAGGTGAGGGGAAAAACAGGCTTATGATACATTTAGAGAGAAAGTAAAGAGAATTAGATAGCAGTAAGGAAGCAAGTGAAGAAGAGAGAGTAAGGAGGCATAAGGAATGAAAAGGTACCTGTTCACATTTAGGGATACAGTTTATCCTTATTTTGAGGAAGAACAGAACCAGATTTTAGCTAGGAAATCTTTCGGTGTGGTTTTGAAAGATGGGATGGAGAGTATAGAACTGATGGATACAGATAAGGAGTTCCAGGCCTTAGCAATAGAAATAGGATAAATTCTCCATTATACCATGACCCCCCCAAAACGTGCATGCTGATTGGCCAGCGTGCACATTGTAAATCGAGTTATACTAATGGAAAAAGGTCCGGTTGCCCGGACTTTTTTCCATTAGTATAACTCTACTTTTAATACACTGTCTCGCTGTGTTAAATGGGTTTAACATAGCGAGACAGCTTTAAAATAAGCAACGGAGATCTCCGTTGCTTATTTTAAAGCTGTCTCGCTATGCTAAACCCATTTAACATAGCGAGACAGGTTTTAAAAAAAAAGCAACGGAGAAAGCAATATCTTTGTTGCTTTTTTTACTGTTTCGCTATGTTAAATGGGTTTAACATAGCGAGACAGTTTTAAAATAAGCAACGAACATCTCCGTTGCTTATTTTAAAACTGTTTCGCTATGTTAAACCCATTTAACATAGCGAAAACAGTAAAAAAAAAGCAACGGAGATCTTGCTTTCTCCGTTGCTTTTGCCCTCAGCTCTGATGTACTGCGCAGGCGCGCAGTACATCAGAACTGCCGCGGATGCCAGACATCTGTGGAAGGGCAGTAAACAGGCATTATACTATGCCATTATTTAAGAAAAGTAATAGTTTCTTTTCTTAAATAATGTCATGATATAGCAATAACCCACTTCTGGGTGTGGGTAATGCTGTATTTACCCACGGTTGTCTTTGTTTGGTCCCTCGGGCTTCGCCCTCGGGACCAAACCACCCAAACCGTGGGTAAATCCATCATTACCCACACCCAGGCATGGGTTATTGCTATATTAAAGTATATAGTAGTCTTGCAGGAATGTCAGTTCCACTGTATCTAACAGTGTAGCCTTCAAGATGTAGTAAAATGTAATCATCAGCCATTAGAGTTTGGGCAGTTAGAACTTAATCAGCTGATCCTCGGTCACCTGTACAGTAACTGGCAGCCTTGGTGCAGCCCAATCTTATTATTTTTGTCTTTACACAGTATCACTGTTCAATGTCATGCCTTCCAAACTATGGTCTCTGAGCATGCTTTATGGACTGACTGCCACCAACCATACATGCAAGCTGTGAGGCTGGAATTCTCTAAACATACTGTTTTGGGAAGCATGTGATAAATGATCTTATCTAACTAGTTATGAATTTGCCTAGAATACAACTCTTAATTTAACAAATTTCTTCAAAAAGGTAGATTACTGGAGGAATTAACATGCAGAAAAGCTGGCCAAATGACCACAGCTTAATTTCTGCTTGAGGCTCAGAGCACATGCCGAAACAGACTTGTAGTGTCAGGTGGGGAACTAGGAAGGGAATGCTTTAACATCCAAAAGAGCACTGAATATTTTTTTGTTGATGCAAGAACATTCAGACAGCAGCAGCTCTTGAACAGAATTTGTAATATAGAAAAGAAAGCAATGTCTGTTTTTCTAGTTACAGATTCTTGCTATCTAAATGTAAGTTATATACATAATTTTAACAGAAAAACTGTAGGTGTGACTGCTGTCAGTTCAGTATTTGGTAGCTGTAGTGATACTAATTTTCACAGCTACCAAACTTGTTTATACTGTAATACTGGATTTACAAAGGCACATTGATAATTTTGTTCAATCAGCATGTATGTTTTTGAATATTAATGATGTTCAACATACAGACTAAAGAAAGCGCGAAAGAGTATGATAGTATCTCCAGCCAGCTATTGCCTAGAGGACTGACTTATAGCATCCCTAAGATCCTGTATACAATTCTAAGACTAAGGACCCAGATCATCTATTTACATTTAGAATAGAGAGACGAAAAGCCTACATTCCAAACAGAAATATTTTTCCTTATCCAGGGTGAGGACAGGACAAGCTGTAAAGTCTTCTCCTGGCTATACAGTGGATCATGTAAAGTATTAACTTTAAGCTCTGTTTATTTATTCATGATTAGCGTGTGTAGGATGGCACCGATTGCTTCTGCAAGATCCAGGTAGGCTGCATGCAGTCCTTCAACTGCAGCTGCTGTGATTTCCTCAGAGAGAAGACAGTGATCATGTTTAGTAGTTATGACCTACCTTAACAATACTAAACTGACACATATCTAGGAATATAAATTATTAATATTCTGTGATTTAGCTCCATGACTATCCTCTCCATAACTTTGCAGTTAGCACCAGTAAGGCTGATGGATTTGTAGCTTCATAGAACCATACATGGATCTATATTTAGGTGAGGAATGTGATGCAAGAAGACCATGAACAAGGAATGTTTTTATACCTGAGAATAGATGAAAGGTCAGCAATAAAATGTGATTAAATGAAAATACTTTAGAAGGCTTGGGCTAACATGGAACTGCTTTGACATTTAGGAATAAAGTTCAAGTTATAAATCAGCGTGCTCTTCCTGTTCTAACTTATATCTTTGTTGTAATTGACTGACCCAAAAAGCATTGAATTAATTAGACAAAAACGAAGAACGAAAACACAATAAAACTGATTCATGCTTATCAAATGATATATAAAAAACAGTGTATGGCAAGCTATATATCCCTTGGTCTGAAAGAGACATGAATCTTCTGGAAACTGACTGCACATATAGGTTTGCAATACTGGGACTGTATATGTATTTGTTGAAATCATCAGATCCAGCATGCTTTAAATTATATGTAGTAAACAAATCTAAAATTACAACTTAGCTCAGATTTAGCAGAAGTATTTTGGAAAGAAATAGGCATGGAAATCAAACTAGAAGAAGAAAAAATTCAGGCAAAAGAAAGTGTAACAGAACAGAGAGAGAGAAAGAGAGAGAAAGATTATAAAGAACATGACCAGCAAAAAAAAAAAAGTAAATATAACTTTAAAGCCAACAGTTTCAGTGGAAAGTAAATGGAATATGTAGAACAATATTTGATGCATGCTTGACTAAGCAGAGGTGAATTTAAATTAAAAGATGAAAGACTTATAACTGCAGTTCAAGACAGCAGAACACACATACATGTTGATTTACAAAGTCAACAGAAAAAGTGGGAGAGAAAAAGTGAGAGATACAGACAAATGTAGATTCTGTAGTACAGAACTAGAAACAGTTGTACCTTTTGTTGCTAGTTGTGATGTATTCATGGCCTAGAGCCTGTATACTGAAAGACACAATAATATGACAAGACTGATGCATTGTGGATTGTGCAAACACTACATCATGCTGATAGCTGAGAAGTATTTGAAACATTAGACATAAAGAATCACTTTAAGTGAAGAAACTCTAATTACATGAGATCATCTAATACCATGTGTTAAGAAAGTTGAAGCAATAAAACCAGATACAGTAGTCAAAGAAAAAAGAAGAAAAGTAACATTCATCATTAAAATTGCTGCACCTCACGATTATAGTGGCCTGCATACTGAGAAACAGAAAGTAATGAAATACAAGGATATGCAAGCAGAAACTAGAGCAGTTTGACATAAAAATACCCAGCTAGCTCCAATAGTAGTAGGAGCAACAGGACTAATAAAAAAGAACTTTCAAGAATACTTAAATATGTTACCGATACATGAAGCTCCACATTGAACCACAAAAGGAGGCAATTCTGGGTACATTGTAGGTCTGAGAGCACTCTTGGCAACACAGAAGATTAAAGCAATACTATTTTCAGGAATTGTAATCGTACCCTAACTCTAAAATGGGGTCTACCCTTATCTCAGTATTAGAAACTGTAAACATTTGAAGAAATTAAAAAAAATAAAAGGGAACTAGGCTTAATTCTATCTCTTAAAGATGAAAACAGTACTGAAATTTCTGTTCATATAAGGCATGCAGTGAGTCTCTGAAGTTTTGCTCGGGACTAAGGATTAATCAGGAAGTGTTTTATAGTATAGGCCTATGGAAATGGTGCTTTTTAATCTTGGATAGGGCTGCCAAAGTTTGTTCTTGGTTTTATGACAGAAATATTATGGTTACTAGAGTACTGAAATTGAAACTAAATTAATTTGCAAGGACTTCACAATATCAGGATTCAATATATGCTATATGGTTGAATATGAGGGTACTGCAGTTCTGAAAAACTACTCTAAATGTTCCTTATTGAGTTGCAGAAATATGAAGGGACCATTGCAGACTCTGTGATATAACTGTTTATGAATAAACTGAATACAAATAACAGACAGTGGTATACTGTCTAACTCATTAAACTTGGTGTCACCTCCAAACATTTCTCTGGTAACATCCTACTGACACTGGCATCTAATATTGCCTACTCATATTTACATTGATAATTTCAGTGCCATGCAACATGCAAATTATTGAAAGATTTCATCTTCAGTCTTACATGATGGGCAAGACAACTGCACCAAAACTTGGCCTCAGTCTAGACCAGCTAAAGATGTATTCATTTTTACTTATGTACTATTTATTTATATTACAATAATTGCCATTTTCTCTAAATATCTCAACAACCAAGTGACACAGAAAGAACTACTTAATCTCATATGAAAGCTCCCAGCTGGATGAACAAATGCTGCTGACAACATTCCCATAGCTTGAGTGGTTACTACGCTTTTTCAAGTTATTTACAGAATTAATGTTTCCTGCATTTATTGTGACTTATAAAATTCAGTTTATGACCTATAATCTAATGGATATTGCCACTGTAAATATTACTCTGTGTTGAAGTGTTTCATTTACACTTCCGTAATGCACTTGGTTCCAGCAATAGCAGTATGTGTTTGAAATGTGAAGAGATAATTTGATTTTTGTCAAAAGAAATCCCAATCCCTCAGAGCCACATGCTCCAGGGATCTAAACCTTGTCATCACAATAAACAAAACATGCTGGAGGGATAGGTTCCTGACCCAGAGAC
>NC_056725.1:1899614981-1899747481 GCF_019279795.1 Protopterus annectens
TGGTATAGAGGAAGCACTTAATGATATGAACTGCAGAATAAAGGAAGGGGAAAATAATATAGAATTTCTGCTCAAACAAAATACTCTTCTTCAAACCAAACTAGATGACTCAGAAAACAGGTCCCATCATAATAATATAAGGAATTTTCGGCTGCCAGAAAACATCAAAGGCAATAACATGGCAAGCTTCTTAACTTCATGGATATAAAAAACTCTTGACTTACCTGAGGCATTATCTTTCAGTATAGAAAGAGCCCATAAGTCCTTATCTTCCTCAAATACTAACAAGAATATACCTAAATCTGTGATTGTAAAATTTTTATCATCATATGATAAAGAAATGGTATTAAAATCTGCTTGGGCAAAAGCACCAATAAAAGTCAATGAAGCTGTGGTACGCTTTGATAATGACTATTCTTCAATGGTTATAGCAGAAAGAAAAATATTTCTTTCACTGATTAGAGAACTAAAAAAAAACTCAACTGAAAACTCACTTTCTATTTCCAGCTAAACTGAAAATATTTTTACCAGATGTCCCCAAAATACTAGAGGAACTAGACTCTGCTCTGGCTTATGTCAAAAAACATAAAATACTAGATAAAATAGAAGAGATGGCCTGGGCTAGTCCATCTCTGAAGAGAATGGCATCTGGCACATCTTGCAAAACAACAGATAAACAAAAGAGACTGAAAAATAAATGACTATCTTTACTGCAATTTAGTCATATCCTTTTGTCACCTTAACTTACAATCCTAAATAGTTATCGATGACATACAGTTTATTGCAAAGCAAACTAATATTAAATGCTAATAATGGCAATGATGTTTATGTCTTCCTTTAAAAGGAAAAGGAAGTAAAAACAAAATGCTTCTCAATTTGCTTCTCCAATCTCAGAAGCAGAGATAAAAGGTTAGTGAAACTGTTTATACACTATTTATGTTTATAAACTTTGCGCTGCATAGTACACCTTAATATTTTGTATATATTAGTTTAATATTGGTATAGTGTTTTTTGAAAAAAGGAGGAGAATTTCTTATTTTATTTTTATTTCTTATTTTTGTTTACTATTTATTTTGTTTTTTATCATAGGTTCATAGGTTCATAGGTTGGTACTAGGCTATCAGCCCTAGGGCCTATACAAGCCTAGCCATAACAATTCCCTGGCTATTTCTTCCCACATTATTTACTTTCCTGGACCCCTGTCTAGCAGGGCGACTGACGTGATCCCTGGGGTGAATTTCCTTTCTCCCATCCAATCGTCAAGGTTCCTCTTGAAGAGGTCCAAAGAGGCACTCTGCTTGACATGTATGGGCAATCTATTCCAGAGTCTGGGGAGTCTCTGGGTCAGGAACCTATCCCTCCAGCATGTTTTGTTTATTGTGATGACAAGGTTTAGATCCCTGGAGCGTGTAGCTCTGAGGGATTAGGATTTCTTTAAGTGTAGCATGTCCAACAGCTCTGGGTTTGACATGGCCTTGTATGTTAAGCAGAGATCGCCTCTGAGTGGACGATATGCGACAGAGTATAGCTGGAGTTTTTTTAAGGCGGTCAGCGTAGGGCATCTGCTTTAGGCCTGTGATTCTTTTAGTGAGGTATTTCTGAGGCCTTTCCAGTTGTTGCAGATGTCTTGAGAGGTACATACCAAATGGGGCGTTGTATTCTATAATGGGTCTAATGAGGGATGAGTACAGTGGGACAATGACCTCCTTTTTCTGGATGAAAAGCCCTTTGTGATGAGGTGTGCCACATAGAAGGATTTCCTGACTGTTGTGGCAATGTGGTTATCGAAGGTGAGACCACTGTCCACCTGTGTCCCTAAGTCTCTTATCACACTTTCTGTGTTTAGTGTACTGCCACCTATATGGTAATTCATGGATACATGTTTTTTCCCAAAGGGGATAACAATACATTTCTTGGCATTGAGCTTGAGCCCATGGCTCTGGCACCAAGCATCTGTTTCTGTAAGGCCCTTTGTAGAGTATCCACATCATTTGGGGATTCAGTAATGGCTCCCAGTTTGCAGTCATCTGCAAACTTTGTTAGCCAGAGTCCCTTAGTGTTGACCTGTACTTCAGAGAAGTAGATGCCAAACAAGAGCGGCCCCAGGACTGAACCTTGAGGTACTCCACTTGTCACTTGTCTGGAGCTGGATTTGGAGTCGGCTACTTTTACAGTGTGGGTTCTATCAGTAAGCCATTTAGCAACCCATTGGGTGACATAGGGATTAATGCCCAACTTAGTAAGTTTATCTATGATTCCAGAGTGGGGGATGGTGTCAAAGGCCTTGGCAAGGTCTAGATAGGCTGTGTGGACCACCTTACCCTTGTCCATGGCTCTGGAGACTGATTCAAAGAAGTCAATCAGGTTCAGGAGACAAGATCGGCCCTTCACAAACCCAAACTGGGTGGGATCCAGTGTTTGAAGGTTGCCAATGTCTTTGTTTATAAGTTCCATGATAATACGCTCCATGGCCTTGCAGATAAGGCTTGTCAGACTGATGGGACGGTAGTTTCCGGGATCCAAGGTGGATCCCCCCTTGTGGATTGGGATAATTGTAGCTCTGCGCCACTCAGTGGGCACGAAACTTTGTTTTTTATTTATCACTTGTGTCCCAATGTTGCAGTCATGTAATTGTTATGATTAGAAATAAATTATCTCTGAAACTTTAATATTTGTGGTGGTAAACAGTGAATTGTGGAAGTATAAATGCTGGCATGGAAGAGAAGCTCTGTAGTAAGGCTTGTGTTGTTAAATGTAACCACAGGCTTCTATAAAAGAAAAAAAGAGATTAAAGTAGCTTCCTTACTAATTTTCTCCCTGAAAGTGTCCTGATAGACAATTTTGGATCCTAAATGATCTCGAGCAAAATGTTCGCGAGCCGATAAAACTTACACTTCACCCTCCAGCAGCGTGGACTCCTACAACGCGCATTTGCAATGCAACTTCTTCAGGACATTCAGAGTCAGGAAATTAAGTCATTGCAGAGTGAGAAGAAGCAAAACGGAACCTCTATTACAAAAAGAAAAAAAAACGAGTTACATGTTTAAACTTTACTTATATACATTATATTTTACCAGTGACAGTATTAAGTGGTTCTCTATTAAGGGTACTTATATACAAGTTATATTAGAAAGAAGTGTAATTTTCTGACTTCAAAGTATATTGATTTTTATAAGCCTACACCATTCTCTCACCCAGGCTATTCACATTTTAATAGACATCACCACATCCTTAACTTAACAGTTCTTCTACATGTATTTAAAAGAATATATGAATATTACATAGGCACACTACTCATTGAATTTAATAGTCACCTTATTCTACATATAAATATAAATGAGTATTTTAATCAGTGAATACGTGCATAAGTAAAAATACATTGTAAAGCATTCACTATGTAATTCTTAGTAGAAATGGTATAGTACTGTGGAATATCACATTCTCTTTTGTACACAAATGAGAAGAACAAAAACAACAGTACTTGCTCAGATGGCAGTAAAAATGTTTTTTTTCTCCTCTTGCTGTGGAGAATCAAACACATAGATGCTTCCTCAAACTACATCTTCATAGGTTCATAGGTAGGTACTAGGCTATCGGCCCAAGGGCCTACGTAAGCCTAGCCAACAAGGTTCCCTGGCTTACGCCACCCAAGAAAGTTATTTTCCTGTGCCACTGTCGAGCAGAGACACAGAAGTGATCCCCGGGGTGTATTTCCTATTTCCCATCCACTCATCAAGATTTTTCTTGAAGAGTGCTAATGAAGAACTTTGCTTGACATAGATGGGTAGCCTTTTCCAGAGTATGGGAAGTCTCTGGGATAGGAATCTATCCCTCCAGCATGTCCTGTTTATTGTGGTGACAAGGTTTAGGTCCCTAGACCATGTAGCTTGGAGGGATTGGGATTTCTTTAGGTGTAGCATGTCCAACAGCTCTGGGTTTGACATAGCTTTATATGTTAGGCAGAGATCACCTCTGAGTAGGCGATATGCTATGGAGTAAAGCTGGAGTTTTTTGAGGCAGTCAGTGTAGGGCATTTGTTTGAGTCCAGTAATCCTCTTTGTGAGGTACTTCTGTGGCCTTTCCAGCTGCTGCAGATGTCTTGTGAGGTACATTCCAAAAGGGGCGTTGTACTCTATAGTGAGTCTAATGAGTGTCGAGTATAGGGGAATGATGACCTCTTTTTTCCTGGATGAGAACCCTTTTATGATGAGGTGTGCCACGTAGAAGGACTTCCTGTCTACTGTGGCGATGTGACTATCGAAGGAAAGACTACTGTCCACCTGGGTCCCAAGGTCTCTTATCACGCATTCGGTGTTAAGTAGATTGCTGCCTATGTGGTAGTTCATGGGTACAGAGTTTTTACCAAAGAGGATGACGCTGCACTTTTTGGCATTGAGCTTGAGGCCATGGCTCTGACACCAGGCATCTGTCTCAGAGAGGCCCTTCTGTAGGATGTTCACATCATTTGGGGACTTGACTATGGCTCCTAGTTTGCAGTAATCTGCAAACTTCATTAGCCAGAGGCCTTCTGTGTTAGCCTGTACTTCAGAAAAGTAGATACCAAACAGGAGCGGTCCCAGGACAGAATACTGTGGTACTCCACTTGTCACTGGTTTGAGGTCAGATTTGGAGTCTGCAACTTTTACAGTGTGGGTTCTGTCAGTGAGCCAGTTGGCAACCCATCTTGTGACGTAGGGATTTATGCCTAGTTTATTGAGTTTAGCTATAATTCCAGAATGGGGGATGGTGTCGAAAGATTGGCGAGGTCAAGATAGGCTGTGTGAACCACCTTACCCTCATCTACGGTTTTGGTGACTGCCTCAAAGAAGTTGATCAGGTTCTGGAGGCATGATCTGCCTTTCACAAACCCGAACTGGGTGGGATCCAGAGTTTGGAGGTTGCCAATGTCTTTGTTTATGAGTTCCATGATGATACGTTCCATGGCTTTGCAGACCAGGCTCATCAGGCTAATAGGTTTATAGTTCCCAGGATCAGTGGTGGCTCCCCCTTTGTGGAGTGGGATAACTGTTGTTGTGCACCATTCAGTGGGGACAAAGCCTGATGCAAGGCTATTATTGTACATGGTGCTTAAGTGGGGAGCCAGTTCATTCTGAAGTTCGTGTAAAACGCAGCCTGGGATGTTGTCCGGTCCCATGGATGCTGTGTTTTTGGCTTTAGAGAGTGCAGCTTTCACCTGCGTATTTGTGATTACAGGGACTCTGCATTATTCCTGTATAGATATGGGCCCTTTAGGGGGTGGGGGGGTAAAGTTAGCACTGAACCTATCTGCCAGGATGTTGGCAATATCAGTTGGTTCTGTAATTTTTGTGCCTTTGTGCTGTAACTCAGAGCAGATCTGGGTGTTGCCATTGAGATTCTTGACATTGCTATAGAATGCTTTGTGGTTGTCCTTGGAATTAGTGGTGATTTTATTTTTGTAGCTAGCTATGGAGGATCTTATAAGGTATCTCAGCTTCTTACTGAGGCTGACCAGGGAGCTCCTCCACTCATGGGATTTTATTCTCTTTTGCAACAGTTTCTTCCTTCTGTTGTACAATTTGTTTATGGCAGGGGACCACCAGATTAGCTTCCTTTTTTTGGAGGATAGCGTCTTGGTTCTGTTTGGGATAGCACGATCCATGCACTCATGTAAGTGCTTATAGAGTGCATTTGTGTAGAATTCAGCAGTTGTAACTGTACTGTCCATCTGCATGGGTGTCATGAAGTTCACTACTTCTGTCTTAAGAAGCATGACGTTGGCTTTGGAGAATTTTTTTACTGTGGTTTCCTTAATGGGGGGTGGGGGTAGGATGTGGATATCAAGGGTGATTAGCTTATGGTCGGATCGGACCAACGAGGAGTTGACTTCAGGTGTGGAACACCGGTCACTCATGTTGGTAATGACTAGGTCTAGGATATTGTTGCCCCTGGTGGGGGTGTGGATAAGTTGATCTATTAAATATGCATAGCTACCTAAGGACATAGAACTAACTGCTTTTTAATGTAAATAGTTAATATTGTTCATATAATGTCTTGTCTGTAATTACAAAAGTAAATTTCTGATATCTAACCTACTTGTTACAAAACCCACAAGTCACTTCATTTTACTCTTTCTCTTTACTCAGGACAGTTATAATAGAAGTTGATGCACTTATATGGTGATATTTTAACTTCAGATGAGACTAGCTTATCTTATCTTTCTAGTTGGGAAATCCATAGACTCATTTAGATTCTTAATAATTTCTCTGAATTTATTTGAGTCTAATTAACTAGAAATGATATAAGACCTGATAAATACCCTACTACAGCTTTGTAACAGATTAATATAGAATTTAAAAATTGTTCTAAAGGCATAACAGCTACAATTATTGTTCCTGCAGATTTTATGTGTTAAAATAACATTGAGCATTAACGTTAGATAAATAGTTTAATACAAAGTAATCTTTAAAAATACTTGAAACAGATATGACTAATGAACATAGTATTATATGTTAAATATTAATTGGTTGATGGTTTATTTATTAGTATAATTGGACAACTCAAAAGAATAGAAGTTAATGAAAAATTCAGAAGCTATTACTACATATAAGCAAGGGGTGGTTGCTGGATTACTGCTGTTATAGACAGGGGGTAAATTTGAGTGGTTGCTGCTACTCAGATTGGGAGTTTATAACTCCAGGCAGGGAGCAGGTTTATCTTTTAAGAATATGTAATCTATCTACTGTTATAATAAACACACTTTCATGACATCCACTTTGATTATTACTCATAAGATTTCACTCTTTACAATTCTAACATATATCATACCTACAAAAAAGTAACACTCATAATAGGAAGATCTGAACTAACATATATAAGAGGAGGAATAATAAGAAAACTATTAGAGTGTGACATAATGTTTATATTTTCTAGCACCTTTACATATCCAAAATGGTTTTATTGAAAGGCATTTCAATTAACATTAATGGTTTAAACAACCCATGTAAAAGAGGAAGTTTATTTAAATACCTAAACTTACACACATCTAATCTAATTTTTCTGCAAGAAGCACACCTGTTGAAAGATGATATATCTAAATTAATTATTAATAAGTATACAATCTTATCTAGTTCTGAGCATTCAAAGAAAAAAATAGGAGTGGCCATCCTATGGAATAAAACACTACCCTTTCCCAAAATAATAAAGACGTATCAGAATGACAAGTGAATGTTTTGTCTAGCCATAGTTGAAACAAACAGAAATATTTTTACTTTGATTAGTGTTTACTGGATACCAGGTGTGAAGTTTGGGTGAAGATGGGTGAAGGCTGCCAGCCTAGCCAGATACAATTTTGGAGATAATTCTGTCATCTGTAAATATTAATGTAAACCACAGGCTGTTGTTTTAAATGGTAAAATAGTGTTACATGCGGAACTGTAAAATAATGTAATAGTGCACTCTACTGACCAAGTAAAGCAGGTTGTGACCCTTTGATGTTAAAACTCGGAGCCAGTAAGTCTAGAGTGAGGCATCCTGCCTATTGTTTTAAGGCCAGAGTTAATGGCCAGAATTTGCATGCATAAATGTCCTTTATTGCTCTGGTGTCTACCCAGAGGTGAAGAATATAAATTAAGTTTCTGTTAGCCTGGGAACCCAGGGAAGTGTGAAGAATGATGTCATGTAAACCAAGAATGTGATTTTAAAAACAAAGAGAATCAGAGAGCATTAAGCATTTTTGTCTTGACCATCCAACTCACCAGCACTGTCTTGCTCTATATGTAAGTTTATCTTATATTTGTGTTTTCTTTTAAAAATAGCTAGAAACTAGAAAGATTAGACTAAGTGTTTTCCTGTGGTGTCAGAACTTTACTACTGAATTATTTTAAGTATTTCTCTGTGATCTCTGGACTCTTCACTAACACTGTGTAGTAAAAGGTATTGTCTTGTGTTTTGATTAGTTGTTATTAAATATTTTTAAACCTTTTTAACTGTGGCTGTTTATGTAGAGATAAGTTAAGCTCTTTAGAGTACTTGCATGCCTTTGATAAAACTGTACAAAGCCACTCCAATAGCTTTAGCCCTGGGCTATACTACCAATTAAATAATAATATTGAACAGTAATAATTAGACACCCTTTTAAGGGCCTTTGAGTAGCTGATAAATATTAGTGGGTGGTGGCAGTCTGGAAAAAAGGGGCACAGTTGGATAACCTGTGCCAGCCATTCCCAGGAGTGTCTGTGTGGTTCTATAAACTCTTCTCAAAGTGTGTGTGTGTGTGTGTGTGTGTGTGTGTGTGTGTGTGTGTGTGTGTGTGTGTGTGTGTGTGTGTGTGTGTGTGTCAGCTACCTGGGCAGGGACACGGAGCACTGGTTGGACAGAGAGGGTGCTGGAGGTTTTAGCTTGCCCACTAGGCTGAGATCTGGATCCTATAGCTGTGCCAGTGGGGAGTCTTATTGGGGAACTGGAGAGCATGGGACCAACCACCCCCAGACTGACTGTGATCTCTGTGTGCTCTTTAGGGAAATTGCACTTTACTGTGTGTATTTGTTATCCTATCCTCCTATATGAGACGCCCCTGACTGGTGTTAGTGGTGAGGATTGAGGCTCCTTGATTGCTGGGCCAGGGTACAGGAGTCACATATTAATTGTTTGGCAGTGGTGGGATAGCCACATCACATATTAACTGGTGTCAAATACTAATTGGCTTATAGTGGTGTGGGTAGAGTGAATTCCTGTAGCTTGGGGACAGTGAGCTTTGGAGATGCTTTGTACTCTAAATCAGCCACGCTGTGAATACTCAGAATTCAGATCACAGTTGCTTTATTTCTTTTGTTAGCTTAGTTAGTCAGGATGATCAGGCACCATGTCAGCAGAGGAGTATGGAAAGCTGACAAGGAGCCAGCTGGCTGAGATGTGCCGGGCTAGGGGACTGGTGCATGGAAACCCGACTAAGGCAGACCTGATTGCAGCCTTGGTTACAGCTGCATCAGAAAACAGCGACCAGGAGGACAATCAGACTGGCAGTGGAGATATAATACCCTCAGAGAATGCACAGCTCAACCTTTCTGCAGAGGACTTAAAAATCCATCTGAAGCTAAACAGACTTGAGTTGGAGGCCAGGCATTTGGAGATAGAAGCAGCTGAGAGACTGAGGAGTCTACAGACTGAGGAGAATGAGAAACAGCTATGCCTGGAGGCTGAAGAAAAGGAGTGGCAAAGGAAGCATGACAGGGAAATGCTGACTCTTTGCCAGAGTCATGGAGGTAATGGGGAACTGAGTAACTGGACTCCAGAAGCACAAAAGGTCAGCAAATTTCTTCCACAGTTTAAAGAGGGGGATAATTTTGATAGTTTCATTGATATGTTTGAGAGGGAATGCAAACAGTATAGTGTTGACCAAAGGCTCTGGGTTTGGTTCCTGACTCCCTTACTCCATGGTAAAGCTGTAACTGTTTTGTCAAAAATGTCTGACGTTGCATGTTTTGATTATACTGCTGTTAAAAATCACTTGTTAGAATTGGTTAAGCTAACACCTGAAATGTATAGGAAAAAGTTTTGTGACCATAGAAGCAAGGCAGATGAAAGTGTGTGTGAATATGTATCTGAACTGAGCACTTATTTCCATAGGTGGGTGAATGGATGTCAGGTCACCACTTTTGAAGGGCTGGCAGACCTTTTGGTGAGGGAACAAGCCCTTAGCACTTTGCCTGAGGACATGAGGATCTGGTTAGCTGATAGACAATGTGCTACTTCAGATGAGTTGGGGAAGAAGGGAGACCTATACCTGGCAAGCAGTGCATCCCTGTAAAAGGAAAGGGACACCCCAGTACTGCTCATGGGTATAAAGGAACCCATGGTGGGCAGCCCAGACTTCCCCAACAGAATCTGCCAGTAGCAGGGGAAGCCACTAGTCCAGGTACACATCCAGGAGCTAGGGTTAAATGCTTTAAATGCAACCAGTGGGGCCATGTGGCATATAGGTATCCATGGAGACAAGGTGGGGAACAAAAGGTGAAGGAGCCAGCAAGTGGAAAAGACAAAATGTGAATAGTAGGTTGTCTGGGAAAACAAGGGTGTCAAATTACTACCAGGGGTTATATCATATTGTGGTGAATGGCAAAGAGGCCATTGCCAAGAGAGACACAGCCTCTGATATAACCATTGAAAAGCCTGCAATGGTTAAAGAGGAGCACTGCTTGCCTGGACAGTCTACTCCAGTCAGGGCTTTAGGAGGGATCCCATTCCAAATACCTTTGGCTAGGGTTCACCTGGACCAGGAGGGTGGAAAAGGAAGTCAGCAAGTAGGTGTGTTTGAGTATATACCTGCAGATGTCCTGATAGGGAATGATTTTGATAGTGCAGTACCCTGTGCTTGTGCTTGTGCAGTTACATGCAGTCAGGCTTGGAGACAAGCAGGTAAGTCTGGTAGACTGGGGGTGACCCAGACAGACTTCATACTTGCAGCCAGGACTGGTGAGGTGGTTGCTTAAGGGAGGGATCTACCCTGTAGCAGTGAGACTGAAGGTGAGCCACAGCTGCTTGGGGGTACTGATGGTCCCTTGGACAGAGTGACTGCAAAGGTAGGGGTGAGTAGTAGTACCCAGGCTGACAGTGAGGCACTGCTGTCAGATGATACCAGATTTCCTGTGGAAGGAGAGCTGGGAAGGGTTACAAGGAGAGAGTTGAGACAGGCTCAGCTCTCAGACCCTACATTGCAAGGCCTCAGGCAGGTAGCTAGGCAGGCACCAGATTCTCAAGGAAAGGGGGAATCTGTATACTGGGACAAAGGGTTACTATACAGAGAGTGGACGCCTGTGGCATGGCTAGAAGGTGAGTGAGTACAGCAGTAGGTAGTGCCTAGAGCCTACCATCTGGCACTTCTAGCCATAGCCCATGATATTCCCCTTACAGGTCATATGGGCATAAAACTTACAGAGAGGCATATTATGCAGAACTTCTACTGGCCTGGAATTTCCAGGGATATAACAGGGTACTGCAGGACCTGTGAGCAGTGCCAAAAGGTAGACAAGGTGAGAGCATCTTTGATGCATTTGCCTGTGATTAAGGAGCCATTTCAGAGGGTAGCTATGGATATTGTGGGTCCTCTGAGTACCCCAAGTTCCACAGGGAAAAAGTATATCCTAGTGGTAGTAGATTATGCTACACGATACCCTGAGGCTGTGGCTTTGTCTTCCATCGAGGCAGAGAAGGTGGCAAATGCTTTGTTAGAGATTTTCAGCAGGGTAGGTTTCCCAAAAGAAATACTGACTGACAGAAGTGCCAATTTCATGTCAGACTTGCTGGGCTTGTCTGTGGAAGTCCTGTGGGGTGAAGCACATGAAGACCACCCCCTACCATGCCCAGACTAATGGTCTTGTTGAGAGGTTAAACTCTACAATCAAGTCCATGCTACGGGCATTTGCAGATCAGTTTAAGAGGGAGTGGGACAAATATTTGCCCCATCTGTTGTTTGCTTACAGAGAAGTTTCCCAGGAATCCACAGGTTTTTCACCCTTTGAGTTGCTGTATGGGCATAGAGTGAGGGGACCTCTAAATTTAATTTGAGATGAGTGGGAAGGTGAGTGCGAGTCTCACAAGAAGTCTGTTGTGGCATACATCCTAAACCTCAGGACAAGGCTCAGAAAACTCATGGGTTTGGCCCAGGAGAACCTGGCAGAAGCCCAACAACAGAAACAGGTGTGGTATGACAGGAATGCTCGAGCTAGAGAGTATGCTGTGGGGCAGCAGGTAATGGTTCTCATTCCTGTCAGACACAACAAACTGCAAGCAGCTTGGGAGGGACCCTACAAGTTGGTAAGAAAGGTAAGTGATGTTAACTACTTGGTGGAACTGCTAGGCAGATGGCAGGGACACAAACTGTACCATGTTAACATGATGAAACCTTACTATGACAGAGAGGCCCTTGTGCTGAGCATTTGCAGTGGATTGCAGAAGGAGTCTGAAGGACATCTGGGGACTCATCTCCTCAATGAGGCTCGGGCTGACACCTCAGAGGAAGGGGTAACAATGTCCCAGTAGCTATCTCCTTCCCAGGTTTGAGAAATCGGAGCAGTGTTGCAGGAATTTGGGGACATGTTCACTGGGAAACCAGGGTGCACCCACCTGGGGCAGCACCAGGTGGACCCAAAGGCCTATTAGGTAGGCCCCTTATAGAGTGCCTGAGAGAGTCAAACAGACTCTGATGGAGGAGGTACAGGAGATGTTGGAACTAGGGGTGATTCAAGAGTCCAACAGTCACTGGGCCTTCCCAGTGGTGCTGGTGCCAAATAAGGATGGCAGCACCAGGTTCTGTGTGGACTGCAGGAAATTAAATAGTCACACAGAGTCGGATGCTTACCCCATGCCTAGGACAGATGCGGCCCTAGAGCAGCTTGGTGGGGCTAAGTATCTTACAACCATTGATCTTACCAAGGGTTACTGACAGGTGCCCTTGACCCCCAGTGCTAGAGAGAAGTCAGCCTTTGTGACACCTTTTGGCTTGTATGAGTTCACAAAGATTTCCTTTGGGATGAAGAATGCACCAGTGACTTTCCAGAGGCTGGTAGATCATATCCTAGCAGGAGCAGGAGGGTTTGCCCTTGCTTACCTAGATGATATTGTCATCTATAGCCATTCCTGGCCAGAGCACCTTCAGCATGTCAGGGAGGTGCTGGGCAGACTACAGAGGGCAGGGTTGACCATTAACTGAGCAAAAATCAGGTGAGTATGGCAGTGGTCTCCTACCTAGAACAGTGGGGGTGGTAAGATAAGGCCAGAACCTGCCAAAGTGGAAGCCATTCAGGCATGGCCTGCATCTGTTACTAAAAAGCAGGTGAGGGCATTTTTAAGGACAGCAGGGTACTACAGAAAGTTCGTCCCCAGTTATAGTACCATAGCTGCTCCCCTCATGGACCTGACAAGGAACAACAGGCCAGATAAGGTAGTGTGGACCCCAGCATTTGAGCAGGCATTCCAGATGCTTAAAGAAGCTTTGGGAGGACCACTCCATGTTAGTCAGTCCAGATTACAGCAAAACAATTATAGATAGGTTCATAGATTAGTACTAGGCTAACTGCCCTTGCTAGCCATTTTAAGCCTAGACAATTATCTCTTGTGAGACTCAAACCCTGCACCTTGTTTTTGTAAGGCAAATACCTTAACCATTAAGCCACACTTCCAACTTGTTGTGCAGCAATTTGTTGTGCAGGTGGATGCTTCAAACCATGGGGTAGGTTCTGTAATTAGCCAGATTTCTTCAGAGGGGAAGAGCACCCAGTGGTTTATCTCAGTCATAGGCTCCAACCCAGGGAGGAATGCTATGCAGCTGTAGAAAAAGAATGTCTAGCCATAGTGTGGGCACTGTAGAAACTTCAGCCTTATCTGTATGGAAGGAAATTCACTGTTATGACAGATCACAATCCCCTAACATGATTTAACACAGCCAGCCAGCAAAATGCCAAGTTCCTAAGATGGAGCCTGAGGTTGCAAACATATGATTTGTCTGTGCAGCACTGCAGTGGGATTAGCAATGCCAATGCAAATGGACTCTCAAGACAGGGAATGGGGTAAGCTATACTCAGATAGACCTAACTCCCTCAAGCAGCGTTTCTCAAGGGTCACTTGAAAAACAAGCTTGAGTTCTCTGGGGGGGGGGGTATGTGAAGATTGGGTGAAGATGGGTGAAGGCTGCCAGCCTAGCCAGATAGAATTTTGGTGATAATTCTGTCATCTGTAAATATTAATGTAAACTACAGGCTGATGTCTTAAATGGTAAAAATAGAGTTACATGTGGAACTGTAAATTAATGTAACAACAGTGCACTCTACTGAACAAGTAAAGCAGGTTGTGACACTTTGATGTTAAAACTCGGAGCCAGCAAGTCTAGAGTGAGGCATCCTGCCTATTATTTTAAGGCCAGAGTTAATGGCCAGAATTTGCATGCATAAATGTCCTTTATTGCTCTGGTTTCTGCCCAGATGTGAAGAATGTAAATGTAGTTTCTGTTAGCCTGGGAACCCAGGGAAGTGTGAAGAATGATGTAATGTGAACCAGGAATGTGATTTTAAAAAGAGAGAGAATCAGAGAGCATTAAGCATTTTTGTCTTGGCCATCCAACTCACCAGCACTGGTTGCTCTATATGTAAGTTTATCTTAGATTTGTGTTTTCTCTTAGAAATAGCTAGAAACTAAAGATTAGACTAAGTGTTTTTCTGTGGTATCAGAACTGTACTACTGAATTATTTAAGTATTTCTCTGTGATCTCTGAACTCTTGACTAGCACTGTGTAATACACAGTATTGTCTTGTGTGTTGACTATTTGTTATTAAATATTTTTAAACCCTTTCAACTGTGGCTGTTTTTGTAGAGATACGTTAAGCTCTTTAAAGTACTTGCATGCCTTTAGTAAAACCGTACAAAGCCACTCCAATAGCTTTAGCCCTGGGCTATATTACCAATAGGATAATAATATTGCACAGTAATAATTGGACACCCTTTAAAGGGCCTTTGAGTAGCTGATAAATATTAGTGGGTGGTGGCATCTGGTACTACCATATAGTCTGGGGAAAAGGGGCACAGCTGGAGAACCTGTGTCAGCCTTTCCCAGGAGTGTATGTGTGGTTGTATAAACTCGTCTCAAAGTGTGTATGTGTATGTGTGTGTGTGTGTGTGTGTGTGTGTGTGTGTGTGTGTGTGTGTGTGTGTGTGTGTGTGTGTGTGTGTGTGTCAGCTACCTGGGCAGGGACACAAAGCACTGGTTGGACAGAGAGGATGCTGGAGGTTTTAGCTTGCACACTAGGCTAAGATCTGGACCCTATAGCTGTGCCAGTGGGGAGTCCTGGAGAGTGAGGGTGCAACCAGCCCCAGACTGGCTGTGATCACTGTGTGCTCTTAAGGAAAATTGCACTTTACTGTGTGTATTTGTTAACCTTTCCTTCTATATGATATTCCCTTCACTGGTGTTAGTGGTGAGGATTGAGGTTCCTTGATTGCTGGGCCAGGGCATGGACGTCACACCAGGTATAGACATTAATACAGTGAAGCAACACCTAAATCAAATAGTTCTCCTTTCTAAAGGAGATATCATTATAGCAAGAGGGTTTAATTTTATCCCAAATGAAAGAGAAACTAGTGTTCTAGGAAGAAGAAAAATATCATCTCTGGCTAAACACTTAAAAGACTTTATATATTCATACCATCTGAATGATATCAATAATCAAGCTGATCAAAAATCATCACAATTTACCTTTTTCTCAAATAGACATAGTTCTTACTCTAAAATATATAGAATCCTGATTTCTAATCAATCAGTCAATGGTCTAACTAAATCCAAGATAATCTCTTGTCCATTATCTGACAATAATTCAATTACTTTTGAACTCTCTATAAATGTAACATTTAATGTACAAGTTAGAAGAATCACAGCTTATCTTTCTCAATTAAATTAATTCAAGGAATTCATAAATCAGGAGATTCAAAACTTTATAGAAACAAATACCTCTCCAGATATATTGGTCATATATATATATATATATATATATATATATATATATATATATATATATATATATATATAGACACCCTAAAACATATTTGTATGGGCAAATTAACAGATGGCATAATAATAAAAGGAAATCTTGGGATACAGACTTACAGGAGATACTGAACAAATTAGATAAACTTAAACTAAATAGCAAAGACAAGCTTATCAATACAGATACAAAAGAATAAATTAACAAGCTAAACAATGAATATAAGGAAATATTAAATCACAAAAATATGATTTGTCTAGAAAAATATAAATTCTTAGCCTTCTCATTGAATCATAAATATTTAAACAATCTTAAAAACAAAACAAAAAGACTTAACAAGCATAATCATATTAAAGAGAACTTTTCTATAAGGAAAAAAATAAAGTTTTTAATCTATATGATATACTAGAATAATTTAGATACTACTTTCTTAAAATTAATCAAAATACAGTTAAAATGGAGCCAAAAGATAAAATAAAAGAATATATAAGTAAATATATTAATACAAATCTTAACAAGCAGCAAGCAGATCTAATAGACAAACAAATAACATTCACAGATATCCAAACTCAAATCAATAAACTTAAATTAAATAAAGCACCAGGTAACGATGGTATCATACCAGAAATTTATAAAATAATGCCCAAAAGGGCTCTCACCTTATTACAAAATGTATTCTTAACAGCCCAGAATGAATCTACAACTCCCACATCATGGAAATACACCTTTATTGCATCAGTATTGAAATCCAATAAAGATCCAACTAAATGTTCCTCTTAAAGGCCCATTTCTATACTGAATGTTGACTATAAAATGTTCATGAATATCTATGCTGAAAGACTGAAAAAAATTCTTCCAAATTTAATTGAAGAAGATCAAAGAGGCTTTATAGTTAACAGAAATAAATTTGACAACATAAAAAGTACATTAACTCTAATTGATTACTCTAATAAAAAAATCTAACATTAATGAGCCTAGAAATAAACTCTGCTTTTGATTCAGTAAAATGGGACTATTTGTTTATATTACTTAAATGCTTGAATTTCTCAAATAATTTTGTAAATCTGATAGGAGTGGACACTTATACAAAGGGGCCTTGTCATACATAAAAATTGGTACATCCATCTCGCAAAACATTCCTATCTTAAAAGGAACTAAACAGGGCTGTCCACTTTCCCCTTTATTATTTAACTTAATAATGGAACCTTGGGCCAATGAAATAAGAATGAAAAAAAGATATAGAAGGTCCAAATATTAATACAGAAACATCATCTAAAATTCAGCTCTTTGCTAATAATGTCCTTATAACATCAAAAGGGAATAACTCTTCTATTGCTTCTTTATTTAACTCTATGGATGAATTTCAAAAAAATGTCAGGTTTAATTTTCAATGATGATAAAACAAAAATACTGCCTATCTACTCAAATAAATTAAAAGGAAAATATCATAAATATATATCTAACTCTGATCAAATAACATATTTAGGAATTATTTTAGCTAAAGATATCAAGACTATAATTCATCTCAACTATAATAATTGTCTTAAAAATATACAATCACTCATAACAACTTGGAACAGAATCTTTTTTTACAATGGAAGAAAGACTAACAACAATTAAAATGATAATACTTCCAAAGATACTCTATATTATTCAATCTATTCTATTAATTCCCCCAAATCAATAATTAAAAAACTAAACTCAATGATGTTAAGATTTTTCTGGGTTCTCAAAAAAACAAGGATAGCTTTTAAATACCACTTAAATAGTTAGACCAAATGGAGGAATAGCCTTTCCAGATCTAGACTTATACTCAATCTCATCCATAATCAAAACTATATCTCAATTAGTGGATTCTTCTTACTTGGCTAAATGGAAAAAATACTGGGAAATAATAAGCATGGACTTAATTGCAAGACCACAGTCATATAAAACAGATATATTAAATAACCCCACTCTGTGGATATTAAAAGATTTCTTTATTATATATGTTACACCAAAATACTCAACTAATTATATCTCAAATACCATAATAACTTTTAGGAACTTTGCATAAACACCCAATATATAAAGAATGGATCTTTATGATATACCCCATAACATATGCACAATATATTGTTTTAGCGTCAAATACAAATAAAATGTATTTTTTAAACAGAAAAAAATAACTTTTTGGTATCAGATGATGTTAGACAGAAAAGTAAAAACTATGGATTTATTGATACAAGAATTTGAGCTAGGCAAATATCTTTGGTTAGAAATACAAGCCTATAGATAGTTCCTTTAAACAAACTTGACTTAATGTCTCCTACAGTAAGGGAATCCATTTCTATATTGATAGATTACATGGTATTGAACATACAACAAAAAACTTCATCTAAAGGTAAACTATCTTACATTTATAGGATCATCAGAGATGAAACTTATAGTTGTCTAGAAAGCTTTTGGAACTACTTTTATTCTATTAACAATGAAACACCTAAAAAGCAAGGTAAGATATACATACTGGAATCAGCTGGTAAAACAACTTCCTCACTTAAATGGAAGTTATACACATTGAAATTCATGTATAGGTCATTTTATACACCACAAATAATGAGTAAAATTAATAAAAAGACAACTTATGTAAGAGATGCAAATCAGAGATAAATGTTGGCTGGGCACATATGTTTTTTGATTGCTTAAAACTAGAAGTCTATTGGGAAAATGTTAACAACTTGTTACAAACTATATTTACAGATAATTTTACCATAAATAGATCTATGGTTCTCTTTAAAACATCCATTCCTAAATGTGTTAAAAGAATTAAACTTCCTTTAATCTGGTCAATTCTAGCAGTGGCTAGAAAGATTATTACTAGAAATTGAATTTCAGACTCTCCTCCATCTTTTACATAGTTCAAAAATGGTATTACTGATCTTTGTCATTTAGAACTTTTGACAATCAAATCACGAACATCTAGAATTTATTTTTCTTATAATATGTGGGTTAGTTTACAGAAATTGTTAGAAAAAGAATATGTTGTTTCATGATGCATTTGTCGCTGAAGTTTATAAAATGGATGTCTTTGTAAATACTTTATTTTATGCATGTTAAATCATTTAGGTATATTTATTGTCAATTATATATAATTAATAAGGTCATCTGATTATATGTTAAAATTAATAAAATTGTTTAAAAAAGAAGAACTAATAGGACAGATGACCAAGACATTAGTATTACCCAGGCTGCCGATTCCATCTCATCCCAAAATGCCCTGATCACTTTTGTTGACCTTCAGTTTTGAAACAGAAAAAACTGTGGATGAAGACAAAGGTCTATAACAATGGTCAGTACCTACAGACAAGCTTTGTCCAACAGATTTATAATCATAGTAAGAACCTATGACTTTTGTGTCTAATATAAAGAGGAGTGGTTGCAGGAACAGATAGGGTAGCATCCCTAACTTGCTTTCCTGGTTGCTTGCCCTTTGAGAACATATCCTTAATTATTAAGGCCCCAAATGAAGCCCTGGATCTTGTACTTATGTCCATCTTGTAGTGCTTAACAAAGGTAGTTAGGGATGACCAAGTAGCCACAACCCAGATGTCATCTAAAGTAACATTCTTAAAGAAGGCAGTAGATGTAGTGCAGCTCTGGTAAAATGAACTGCAAAAACATGAACTACATGTTATAACAAAAGGAAATACAATTGGAAGTGTCTCACACTAGGCATGGCTTCAACACATTTTTAATGGAAGAACTGAAAGAACTGTATGAAACTGTTAATGACTGTAATGAAGCTGGAATGACTAAAATGAAATGTAATAAATGTCATTATCTTTTAATTACCCAGAACTGTGCTGAACAGGTGCCAGTCTCTCCTTTATGTGACAAATCATCCTGTACATTTCAGAATAAAAGTCTGCCTGCACTGTAGTTTGGTTAAGAATGTTTTATTACGTACAGTGAAGGTAGATCAACAATATCCAAATCAAATTTCACTGTCTCCAATAACAGTGCTGATAAACTGAAATAAACTGAATTATAGTGTGGCTTCTTCACTCATTATACTCAGAAGTATTCCTTTCTTCCTGAATAATATTATTCATATTCTGGAATGCTGAATATTTAGCCTGACTTCTGCACTCACTCACTCTCCAGTGTCTGTACCAACCATCTGTGCACTGCACTGCAATAGCTTTCTGGGTATCAGTCTGAACTAACTGACTCACTTCTGTGTCTTAAGTACATCTCCTAATAAGATACCAAAACCTCTAAATTTCCTACAAGTTTTAGATGTCTCTTTAACCTTGATTCCCAAGCCTGTTTATACTTAATATACTACACATTCTGTTAGCACATTTTATTCTTGTTAGAATTCTTGACTGAATGTTATTAATTTGTACTGACACATTCCCTTCTATTGAAACTGCATGTAAAATGTAAAATGAAGATATATGTCTGCTTTAATATGGCTGCATTTTAGATCTTTGTAAAGATAATAGTGTATTTGGGTAAATAAACAAAGAATTAAGCTATCTAAGGAAATCCATTGGAAATGTGATGTGCCCTTTGATTAAAATATGTAAGGCAAGACTGTCAAATGTGCAGAATGGTTCACGCTATTTTTATTAACCAATCTTAAGTATAAAGGGTCTTCAGAAAGAAACTCTCATTACAAAATGAAAAGATAAGGGAGTTTGAAAGATAAGGCCTGTAGTGTTGAACTGTGAGGAAAGTACTTTTTTGAGTTGAAGGGGACACCAGACTGTGAATGCTGGAATACTTAGTTACATCTCTGTTTAGAGGTAGCAGCTTACTACTGCAGAAATAATGAAATAATCCACCTATCCATGATCACTAGTCAACAAGTAACATCTTGATTGAAGATATTGTTCTCAGAAATGAAGGCACCACTGAAACTGATGACTGACAATGGAACTCAACTTGTATCCATGGAATTCCAAAACTTTACTAAAAGGGTAGGAGGTTTGTATCTCTAGCATTTGCTACTCTCATTCAAAGGGTACTGCAGAAAGAACAGTACAGACAACTAAGAAAAATTCTTAGTCATCCAGATCCACCTTAATGTCTTACAGAGCAACTCCACACAATCAACTTCTGTGAGTCCAGCATAGCTAATGTTAAGCAGAAAAATGTGGACAAATATTTCTACTCTAAAGTTCAAGATAAAGACAAAGGATGTTCCATATAAAATGGTAAAGTGAAATGACCAAAAAATCCCAATCCACATGTAAATTCTTCTATAACAAAATGTATTCTGCCATCGTCTGCCTGGTTTGGAGCCAAGTTAAGCTGTTTGCCTCAAGCTGAGGGGGAAGAAGATGGAGATGATAGATGTGGCTGTAAAAAAGCCAGCTGTACCAAGGCCATATGTAATCTAAATAGAGGACAGAGTTGTAATAAGGAGAAACAGGAGACATATCTAGGCTGTACCTGAGATGCCCAAACCAGAGAGAGACAAATGAGCCAAGGAGACTAAGGTTCCTAATGAGAAGACAACGCCAATGCTTGCAATCTAAACAGATCTCTTTTATAGGTTCCCATGATGTCTGCAGTGATGATCCATGCAGGGAAAGCTGTACTTTCTATTGGCAATGAAGAAGAGACTTTCATAGCCAGTATCATGAATACTGATATTTGTGTGGAGGCATAACTGACACCAGCAAAGCAGATGCCTACACAGCTGACATCTTTAGGACTATTGCTGACACCATCTTAGCCTGTGGAGCTCATGCTAGGCAGACTAAGGCTGATCAATCTGATGCCAGTAACAGAATTCCAAAACACATACATCTTTAAATTTAAAGAAACAGTACCATTCATAAAACTGACACCTACTCCATCAGTGATGGGACTGATGCTATTATAAATTGGGTTTACTATCAAAATTTTGAACCGCACTCCATCGACTGTACTATCGTCGAACACGGAAGTTCGAAAACGGGAATGTCGAAGTCAAAAAAACAATCTAGGAATGGGTTTTAACATGGGTCGAGGTAGGTGAGATGTTTGCAGTTCTGAATAATACTGAACACCTACCTCGACCCATGTTAAAACCATTCCTAGATAGTTTTTTTGACTTCAACTTTCCCGTTTTCGAACTTCTGTGTTCGACGATAGTACAATCGACGGAGTGTGTTTCAAAATTTTGATAGTAAACCTATAAATTGTACTGAAGATAAACAGTCCTGAACACAAATGCTTTGGAGGCCAATATTTGGAACCTCAGAACTATTCTAACTATGATAAGCTACAAGAAGGTATGCAAAGTCTTAAATCCTTTTGTATCTGCTTCTAAAACTCAGAGAATTGGTAATCTCTGAATTGGTGAGGAGGTGATATTGCTGAAGAAAGAGATACACGCTTCATCAGAAATAGGTATAGTCTCTGTTATGAAGTTGTAGGTTCACTACTGTTAAAGGTGTTTAGCTTCACCAGAAGGTTCAATGCTCTCATTTACAAAAAAACAGTGGGAATGATGAGCACTTTCAGATTTGAAGTATTCTTTCCTGAAGAAGACATTTTCTCACAATCAGGTTTAGAATAACATTTTAACTTATTTTAATTCAAAATCTGCCTTTCTGGCTTTTTCCTCGTTATGCCTGTAGTTTGTTTTTCTTAAAATACTGATGATATGAATATGTGGTCAAGAAAGAAAGTGAGGGTTTGACAGTAAAAGAGCCAAATGGATGTTTTGTGGCTGAGACTCAAAACAGGCCAAATTTTGATACATAAGGAAATTTTGAAGAGCCTACTTTCAGTATCATTTTGAAATATCACTGAAATGAAGACAAACATAACACTTATTTGTACTGAGCTGGGGCAGTAAGTACATCAGTCATTCACTGTCACTGCCAGTGAGTGGCATGCTTATCTCATAAACAATTCACGGAAAAGGAAGTCATTACAACTCTGGATGAGCCTGGGCCCCATGTTCAGTAAAAGGTTGGAGGAAGATCTCCCTGACAGAAAATCTGATCTAACTAAAGAAAGACAGACACTGAAGATAGCTACGAAAATGAAAAACTAAGAATATGAAAGGATGGCATGGCTATTTTCTTCATACAAGTTATCACAGTAAGAAATAAACAAAATGTGCACATGCACAGATACAATATCTGTCTCCTTTTTTATTTTCCTTTGCATCTTTAAGCAACTCCTTAACAGTACACACTGCAACAGTTGAAGCACTGTTTAAAATGAGTTTGATAATAAATGTCAGTGACACCAGAATGGAATTATACTTATTTTGCTTGATCTGGCAGGGGTAGGAGAGGAAAACGTTACTATTCACCAACTGTTTTTAACTCTTTTCTTTAACTTACAGCTTCCAGGTTGTCTTTGCTGCTGGGCCCATTTTCTCTAGTCTATAAAATAATCATTTTCTAACTCCTCCTACCCCATGCCTGAAAGCCGTCCTCCTACTGGTCCTGAACCTATTCATTTCCACTGTTATAACAGCTGCTTCCACTACTGCTTGCAGTGGAAAGAGCTGATTGGGGGACAAAGACATTCAGGGAGCCACAGATGGTGATAAGTGTTATTCTGGTTTAATCCATAGCATCCCTGTGGTGGCCTGACATCCACATAACCCAGAAAATACCACCCAAATTACTCACAAATTATTCTGTACATGAGTCAAAATGCAGCTTCTCTGTCACGCACAGCTTGTTGGGTGCACATCTCATTGCCTATCTACTGTATACTTAAACATCTGCTTCCACTGAATATCTGTCATGCCCTAGGTCAGGCTGCATCCCTCTGACCAGGATAGGTGGAAGCATCAGCCATTCACTCCCAGTCTGAGTCAATGGCTCCTCCAGCTCTCAAGTCACTGATCCATCCCAGGACATGTGGGCTGCAGTCAAGGCTTCATACTTCTGCATGTCAAACTCATCTTCTACAAAAATCTTTTATTTGTACTCCATCTTGTTTAATTTCATTTCATGTGTTTTATAGTATTATTTTCTGTGCTTTCCCTGGTCCTCTTCTTCATGTTACACACTATAGTAAATGGCTGTAGTCACAGCATTACAGCCTCATGGGAAAAACAAGTTAAATGAGTCACAAAACAATTTATGCTGTGCCAGTGCCCACCCCTATGCCCCCCAGCACCCTCTCAAGAAGGTAAAGCAGGTCAGTCCTGGAGTAAGGTTATAGGCATCCATCCAACCATCCAGGTTTAATTTAAAGGATATTATGGTGGCATTTTGTTTGACATGGAGGGGGAGTCTGTTCTAGAGGTGAAGTAGGTTTTTGGTAATAAATTTGTTTCTCTGGTGTGTTTTATTTATGGGTTGGTAGGAATATAAGTCCCCAGTTCTGGCATTAATGAAGCTATTTCACTTGGAAAGCTAGAGGAGCTCAAGGAGGATGTGATCCTTAATAGCATAGAACCTGAGAACCTACAGGAAACTGAGTAAAAGGACTTAATCTATAGGAAACTGAGTAAAAGGACTTGATAACCTACAGGAAACTGAGTAAAAGGACTTGATAACCTACAGGATACTGAGTAAAAGGACTTGATAACCTATAGGAAACTGAGTAAAAGGACTTGGTAACCTATAGGAAACTGAGAAAAAGGACTTGATAACATAGGAAACTGAGTAAAAGGACTTGATAACCTATAGGAAAATGAGTAAAAGGACTTGATAACCTATAGGAAACTGTGTAAAAGGACTTGATAACCTATAGGAAACTGAGTAAAAGGACTTGATAACCTATAGGAAACTGAGTTGAGGGAGAGTGACACTTTAGGCCAACAATCCTCTTATTTGGAAACCTCTATGGCCTTTCCATTTGTTTAATATGGCTGGAATTGTACAGCCCAAAACAGGTATTGGTCTCAATAACTGGTCTAAATATGCCTGCATACAAAGGGATGATAATTTCTTTAAACCTGGATGGTATGTCTTTAGATTGCACTAAATAGCATTATTTTCTGACTGTTGGTGCTACATGATTATTGAAGAAGACAGAATTATTAACATAGGTTCCAAAATGCATTACTATAGTATCATTTTGGTGTGGGTATTGAATATACTGTACATTGTGGAGGACAGTTGTTTATTAAATGTGACAATACTACACTTTTTGCATTTAACTTTAACCCTTTTTCCATTCAGTACTTCTGTACGAGTTTTAGTTCTTGCTATAATGAATGTACATCAGATAGAGATTTGACAGGAAAACACAGTTTGCAGTCATTCCAAATGTCCTGATTCCTGACCTGAAGACTGAAAAAGCCAATGCTGAAAATAAAGGGTCTCAGTAGTGAGCCCCATGGCACACTGCTAGTTACCTTCCTACTTTCTGAAAGCTCACATGCCAACTTAACTATGTGAGTTCTGTCTTTTAGCCATTTGATTATAAACCTCGCTACATATTAATCTACCATCAATGCTCTTAGTTATTAATGATGCCAACATGTGGAATAGTGTTGAATGCTTTGGCCAGATCCAAATTAGCTGTGTGATCAGAATTATTGCTGTCTACAGCCTAAGCAACCTTCTTGAAGAAATTAACCAAACTGAGCAGACAGAATCTCTCACTGACAAGGCCAAACTAATGTGGGTCTAGCGTCATAATGCTTTGGATATTGAAGTTTATAAAATCAGATAAGACAAATTTCATGACTTTGCAAATTGGGCTTATCAGGCTAATGAATCAGTAGTTTCCTTGGTCAGTGGTGGGACCACTGATGTGTAGGGACATCACCACTGCAAATCACAATTCTTCAGGGACAAATCATGTAGCTAATCTCAGGTTAAATAATTTCAGTAGCGGTTCAACAAGAGCATGCTTGATTATATCAGTTAGTCATCCAGGTAAATTATCAGGCCCCATGGAAGTAACATTTTTGGTCTTAAAGATCACCTTTACTATGTTTGTGATATTAAGAGATGTCAGGGATTCAGGAATTTGTGAAATTAAGACACTTGTTTCAGAGGTAAAATTTGTTTTAAATTTGTCTAGTAGTCAATTTGCTATATCTATTAGGTCTGAGTGTATGGTGCAAGTTGAATAAATTCAGAACTCTCCTGGGTGTTATTTCTTAATTTCTTAATATAACCAAAGAAAGACTTAACACGAACACTTGGCTACAGAAGATAATATGTTCATGATTTGCCTTACCAGTCCTGATAGCAGTTTCTAGTTCCTTAATGATTTTCTTGATGAATTATTTAATATGAAAGATTTTAGTCGTTTTAGATTTAGCATTGGGGAACACCTCCATGACATTAATTGAAGAAGTGTAAATAATGCATTATTTAAAAACACACTGAAGCATAAGAATGCTATTTATCCCTGTCACTGATAAAATATCCTGTAAAGGTCATGAAAGTAGATAGATGATTAAGTAGGGGGTTACCACCAGAAATAAGTAATTCCTTTTAAATCAATTATGCAGTGTTTCTGGGCTCATGGCATGTTTTTCATTTTTCTTTTTTTTTTTCTGGGATGCAGTTCTACTGTTTTTATACATAATCACATTTTGCTAGTTTGTAAACAGACATCATTGGTGGTAAGTTAAATGCAATATATTCAGGACAAATTAGTGTTGAATTTGTTTGATTACATGACATTGCTCTGCTATTATATAGTAGGTGTTCCATGTAAGGTTTAGCCCTATGGTGAAGTATGATAGAATTAAGGCAATTTGAGCAGAAACTTGTTTATCTGTTAACATTTCTTTTGGTCCAGTAATAAATACTTATATTAATTGAGACCAGCAGGTGCTGGTTTTACTTTGGTTTGTTTTTAAACTTTATATTATAGTTGGCCATTTCTAGGAGCTGAGCTATCTGGAAATAGAGCTTCTTTGTATAAATAGCAGTTGTGTCAGTGTCAATGTCTGAATATATTACAAGTGAATTTCGATAGCTTGTCATAAAGTTTGAGGATGTTTGGCCATCTGAAATCCTTGAATTCAGAATTATTGACTGCAGGGGGTTTAGAGATTTTGATAGAAGATGTTACAAGTTTATGGCCAGACATAAGCGGAGAATAGAGGGATGGTACATGCATTTGCTACGTTAATTAGGACCATATCAAGAATATTACGTCTTTTACTTGGTTTCTTAACTGTCTGTACCATGGAATTTGTATTTATTATGTTTAAGATTAGTCAAAGTCAAAGTCAACTTTATTGTCATTCAGACTCCACAACAAGTGCAACTGAATGAAATTGTGTTACTCCAGGCTCTATGTGCAAACATCTAACATATGCAACAATTCACATTACTGTATTTAGACATTCTTACTACATAATATTTACTGTTTTACATATCAACAGACATTTACTACACTAAAGAGACAAGGTATTTATTGCACAGAATTCCACAGCAGCTTCTTATTGCACAAGATTCTGTTGGCACTAGTCTAAGGAAACAATATTTATTGCACAAAAATTTCACAGTTGTTACTTATCGCACAGAATTCTGTTTTAGCATCAGTGGATATTGCACAGAAATAAGATTATACTCTGTTAGATTAATTCCACAGTGCATTTAAGACCTTTTAAGGTTATTGTATGCAAATATGCTTTTCATTTGTCTTATTACCTACTGTCCCTGATGTCAAGTGAGATGTAAGTTGCTATTAGAGTTCAGTAGCCTGATGACCAGGGTTAGAAACTTCTGCTAAATGTGGCCATTTTGCAATGCATGCTATGATAACACCACCCAGATGTTAGGTGAAAGAACAGTTCATATGTAGGGTGAATGCAGTCCATGACTATTTTCCTGGTTCTGTTGAGACAATGATACTGGTACAAGTCTACGATATATGGTAGAGTGGTCCTGGTAATCTTTCCTGTTGCTTTCACCACTCTTTGGAGGGGCTTGTGGTCTGTGGTAGAGCAGTTGCCATACCAAGCTGTAAAACTGTTTGTCGGGATGCCCCCAACTGTGTCCCTATAGAAAGTCGTGAGAACAGGGGCTGGTAGAGTTGCTCTTCTCAACCTTCACAGAAACTGTAGGCATTGCTGTGCTTTCTTGATAATGGCATTTGTGTTCACAGACCAAGACAAGTCTTTTGAGATGTGCACCCCAAGAAACTTAGTGCTTTTTACCCTTTTCACTGTTTCCCCATTGATTGTTATGGGAATGTTTCTTATGATTTCTTCTGAAATCCACAGTTACCTCCTTGGTCTTATTCACATTGAGTGGCAGCTTGTTGTTACCACACCAAGTTATAACTTGTCTCACCTCCTCTCTTTGGGCTGTTTCCTCATTATTGCTGATGAGACCCACAACTGTGGTATCATCTGCAAACTTGATTATATGATTGGAGCTGTACTTGGCAGTGCAGTCATATGTTAGCAAAGTGAATAGCAGAGGGTTTTGTTTTTCTTTTTTCTTTTTTAGTATGTTGGTATGAATAGCAGAGGGCTCAGAACACAGTCTTGAGGTGCACCAGTGCTCAAGATGATGCTATTTGAGGTGTTCTTTCCAGCATATACTGTTTGTGGCCTTTCAGTACGGAAGTCCAGAATACAACTGCACATTGGAGTGCTGACACCTAGTTGAGTCAGATTCTCTATCAATTGCTGAGGTATGACTGCGTTGAATGCTGAGCTGAGATCACTGAATAACATGTCCACATAGCTGTTGTTGTTTGTCAGGTGGTCGAACAATAGATGGAGTGCCAGTTGTTTGTTTGTCTTTCAGCTTTTTCCCGGTAAGGGGTCGCCACAGTGGAACTCCGGTCCGCTAATGATTGGCAGTAGATTTTTATGAAACGCTGAGGTGCCAGCTCGATGCCCAACCTTCAACGAAGGCACGCCCATTTACGCACGCATGTCTTTCGAATGCTACCCAACCGCAAGGGGGACATGCAGACTCCACACAGAAGGCACTCCGAAGCCAAGCTGAGAATTGAACGGGAGAACCATCAGTGAAACAGCATTTACTGTGAATCAATTTGGTTTATATGCAAACTGGAGTGGGTACAAGGATGACAGAAGTCTGAATGTTAAGCAGTCCTTGACCAAGCCTTTCTAGGCACTTCATTACTATGGAGGTGAGAACCACAGGGTGGTAGTCATTGAGGTCCTTTGGTGGAGAATTTTTAGGCAGAGGTATTATGGTGGTGTTCCTGAAGCACCTGGAAACAATAGCCCAATTCAACGAGGAATGGAATATGTGAGTACATCTGTCAATTGCCCAGCACAGTCTGTTAGGACCCTTCCTAGAATGTTATCAGGACCAGATGCTTTTCTTGGATTTATCCTCCTCAGGGTCTATGAACATCAGTTGGATTTAGGTTGAGTATTTCTTCATTGTGGCTTGTTGGAGCTTTCATTGGTTTTGTGCTGTTTCCTTCTTCAATCCTCTGAAATATATGTTGAGTTTGTTCAAGAATTCAGTGTTGTCCTTACACTGAGAAGAAGTGGGCTTGTAATCCATTATGCCCCGAATTCCTTGCCACAGTCACCTTGCATCTGTTTCACAAGAGAAGTGATTTTGGAGTTTCTGGCCATATGCTCTTTTCGCCTCTCTCACACCCTTTTTTAGGTTTGCCCTAGAGTGCCTGAGCTCATCCTTGTTTCCCTCCCTAAAGGCAGCATTCCTTACTTTCTGGAGCTCATATAGTATACTTAGGAGACAGGGTTTCTGTTTGGTCCATGTGATGATGCACTTGTTGACTGTTTCATCACCTGCACATTTGGATATGTAACCCCATGTAGACTCTTTGTACTCCTCCAGGTTGGTTTACTGATTCACAGTGGCTGCCTCTCTGAACATATTCCAATTTGTGCATTCAAAGCAATCCTGGAGTTCTCATACTGCTCCATCTGGCCATACCCTTATTTGTCTTTTGGAGGGCTTTTCTCTGGTTAATAATGGTCTGTACACTGAAAATTAACATGATGGAGATACAATCTGAGTTGCCCAGGCATGGGTGAGGCAATGCCTTGAATACCAGTTTAACAATGGTGTAGACTTTATCTAGTGTGTTCTCAGCCTTGATTGCAAAATCTGTGTTTGTAATAATGAGGAAGGACTGACTTCAGACTGGCCTTGTTGAAGTTTCCTGTCATTATGTGCACATTTTCTGGATTCTGATTTTGCAAATCACTGCTCTCCTTGTATAGGGTAGCCAGTGCCTCATTTGTATAAGCACTGAGAGGGATAAACAGCTGTAATGCTTACACCATAAAATTCCCTTGGCAAATAGAAGGGTCTGCACTTTAGTGACATAAACTCTATTTTTTTTTCAGAGCAGTGGGTGGAGATTATCTGGCAGTCAGCACACCATCTGTTGTTTACATAGATACACACCCCTCCACCATGTGATTTTCCATGGAGAGACTGTATCCTGCCTGCTCTGAATAATGAGAGCCCTTCCAGATATACTAATATAGATGAAGGTTTAGCGTCAAGCTGGCACCGTAAAAATCTACTGTCAATCATTAGCGGACCGGAGTTCCGATGTCCTTCAAGAATGCAACTGCAGTCATAACATATGGGTTGTACTGCCTCAGGCAGCCATCAGTCGGCCGGATTCCAAAGTCTGGGTCCGGCGTCGGCCGGAGTCGCCTCCTCTCCGACATCAGAACGGCTGGAGTATAAAGGCATCGGCCGACGCCATCTTCTTCAGTCTTTCTTGCCGCGCGGTGCCCGAAGCAGAAGCAGTTCGCAAGTGCCGGTCGGTCAGCTCCTGTGTTTTCAGTACCGAAGTCATCTAAAAGCTAAGTACCCCGTTGGGGAACATTTTTTCTTGCCTCAGCCGATGTCAGAACAAATTGAGAAAGTTAATATTTTTGTCTTGTGGTAAACAAATACCTCATAAGGACTTCCATCCTTACTGCCTTCCTTGCCTGGGCCCAGACCACGACGTCTCGGCCTGTGCTGCCTGTGCTTGCTTTAATAAGCGCACTCTCAGGTGCCGGGCAGAATTTGCTGAAGACTTTTTCGGTGAAACTTTCGTGTATATCATGCCGTCGGATCAACCGACAACTCAATCTACCAAAAAACGCAAGGACCAGGACCGGCATCCTCGGCCCGTGTCCACCACCGATGCAACTCCTAAACCCTCCACTAGTGCTTCGGTCCCTTCGGAAGTGGTAATTCAACCGCTCCAGGCCGACGACACAGCGTTAACACGTCCTTCGGTCTCAGAGACCTCTCCGGTGCCGGTTGTTGATTTTCCTCTGGAAACCGAAGTTCTGGATCTACCCGACACCATTCCTGTAGACAAGGTTACTCCTGCACGTGGGGCTGCAAGGCCTCCTGTATCCATGTCCATCAAGGCCTTTGCACGTGCTAAGGCCACCAGCCAGGCCAAGGCCCATCCTAAACCTGCTGCTCAGGCCCCTTCTTCTGATAAACAGATCATGTCTCTTGCTGCAGATCTTATTTCTCTTATCAGGGGGTCTCAGCCTCACCCAGACAGAGGTTCTCAGCCACCTGCAGAGAAAAGGCCCAGAACTGAGCAGGCTGACAACCTCTCTTCAGATGAAGCCTCTGGGGATTCTGAGCAGTCAGATACCCAAGAAGAATCCTTCCAGGCCTATGAGGACTCTGATGCTGAGGAATCAATTCTGTCTGCCTCCCCTCCAGAGGATTTCTCATTTGGTGAAGTCCTGCACTCTATGAGGGAACATTTTAAATGGCAGGGCCAGGAATTCTCTGATTCCAGGAAAAGGCTACGTACCTTCCTCAAGCTTCCCCAGCACAGACCTTTAGCTATTCCTCCAGTTATGGATGTTTTGGATGATGTTTTCTCTGACTCCAGTGCTAACCCTGATTCTCTCCCCCCTGCTCCTGTCAAGCCAGACAGATATTATAGGGTCCCTGACACTCACAAACATCTCTTTAAGGCCCTCTCTGTGGATCTAGAAACTATTTCACAGGGCCCCAAGGGAGTGGCTACTTCCACTGCCAAGAATCCACTGCCAGCGGATAGGGAAGCTAGGTCCCTGGAGAGATGGGGTAAAAAAGTTTATACCTCTACCACCCTAGCCATGAGGTCACTTAACTGCCTTTTTCATATGTTTCAGTACCAGTATTTTTTACTGGATGATTTACATAAAAATCTAGCCTCTCCTGAGCCTATTGATAGAAAAGCATTGCAGGATCATATACATAACACTCAGCAGGTTAACAATCATTTTCTTCAGTGTGGTTATGATGCATTGGAGGCTTCATGTATGGCAGCTATGACTGGGGCTGTGATACGCAGACATGCTTGGTTAAAAGATCAGCCATTGCCAGACCATGTTAAAGTAAAGTTACTTGATGCACCTCTGGAAAAGCAGAAGCTTTTTGGTGCTAATGCACAAGATGTACTGAAATCCATAGAGGAAAAAGCAAAGTCAGTACAGACAGTCAAGGATTTCCTCCAGGTTCAGCCACCCAGATTCAGCAGAAACTGGCCTTCCAAGAATTGGTCCTTCCCAGACTCTGACAAGTTTCAAAGGGGAAAAAACAGGCGTGCCCGAGGTAGAGGACAATACCGAGGATCCTACAGGGGCCGCCAATGGCAACCTCCAAATCAAAGAAGTGGCGCAGGCAGCCCAGCTGCACCACAAGGACAATCACAATGACTTGACTTTCATACCGCCTACAAAGGCTCAAAGAGAAGCACCTTTGGGCGGAAAATTATCCTTATTCTCAAAAAACTGGTATATCTTAACCAAGGACAACTGGATTCTGGATTTAATAGACAAGGGTTACAGATTCCACTTCCATACTTTACCAATAAGACAAGGCATGCCAAACCTGCCACATCATCTAAGGGCAGAGGCACTCACTCAAGTTTCAAAGCTGTTAAGTATAAAAGCAATAGAAAGGGTTCCTCCTCAGGAACAAGGCCAGGGATTTTATTCAAGACTGTTCCTTGTTCCAAGAAAAGAAAACAAATGGAGGCCTATACTGGACTTGTCTACTCTAAATACTTTTCTCATTGTGCCAAAGTTCAAAATGCTGACGTTGCAGCAACTCCTTCCCATGCTGGGCAAGGGGTCTTGGCTGGTCACTCTGGACCTCAAGGAGGCATACCTGCATGTCCCAATCAGACAAAGCTGCAGAAGATACCTCAGATTTCTTGCAGGGACAGAGCATTATCAATTCTCAGCATTGCCGTTTGGCTTATCTACTGCGCCCAGAGTGTTCACGACATGCCTGGCATCAGTAGTGGCACACTGCAGACTCCAGGGGATTCAAATATACCCCTACCTGGACGACTGCCTCATACAAGCAGACAACAAACAAACCTTAATAGCAAACTTGGACTATGTCATTCAACTACTGCAGGCCTTGGGATACACAGTCAACATACAGAAATCAAGACTATTGCCATCCCAACAGATTATTTTCCTAGGAGCCAAAATGGACACAGAAACTCAGATGGCCTACCTCACAGAGGAAAAACAACAGCAGTTACCAGAGTACTTCAAAGGCCTAGCAAAGCTCTCCCAGCTGACTGCAAGGAAAATCCTGCAGGCCCTGGGGTTCAAGGCATCTTGCATTCTTCTGATACCTTTGGCAAGACTTCATATGCGAAAGCTGCAATGGTACTTAAAAAGCTTATGGTCCCAACACAGCCAAAGCCTAGAGGACGTAATCCCACTCATTCCATGTCTGCAAAAAGAATTTTTGTGGTGGGCTCAAGCAAGTCAGTTAAACAAAGGCATGTCTTTCAACAGACCTCAAGCAGGTCAAATGATTACAACAGATGCCTCAGATCATGGATGGGGGGCGCACATGGAGGGCAGATGCATTCAAGGTCTATGGACACCAAGGGAAAGACATCTGCACATAAACCAAAAAGAGATGTTGGCAGTGATACATGCAATCGAGACTTTCGAAAAATCACTACAACAAGGACATTTGCTAATAAGGACAGACAACACCACTGTCATGTGGTATATAAACAACAGGGAGGCACTCATTCTTATCCCCTCTGCAGACTAACAATGATTCTCTGGGAAAAATCCCTGAATCTGGAGATACATTTGCAATCCCAGTTTGTGCCAGGCAAGGACAATGTACTGGCGGACAAGCTGAGCAGAAATTTCTTGGATCCACATGAATGGATGCTGCATCCTCACATTTTCTCACAAATAACAAAGGCATGGGGAAGACCGGACGTAGATCTCTTTGCTTCTCACATGAATCATCACCTGGAAAAGTTCTGCACAAGGACCCACCATCCTCTAGCCTGGAAAATGGATGCTCTCTCCTTCAGCTGGAATTCCCTAAAAGTTTATGCATTCCCTCCTCTACCTCTGCTGACTAAGGTGATACTGAAAATCAAAGCAGAACAACCAACAGGCATTTTGATAGCTCCAGACTGGCCAAGGCAACACTGGTACCCATTGCTGTTGAGCAAACCGTGGCCTCTGCCCCTATGGCCCCTGCTTCTAACACAACACAATTACAGGACTGTCAATCAAAACCTGAAAACATTGCATCTGACAGCCTGGAGGTTACCATGACTCCTTCCGCTATCTCTCTTTCCAAAAAAGTTCAAGAGATCTTACTGGAAGCACGCAGACCTTCCACCAGAAAAACCTATTCAGCCAAGTGGAAGAGATTCAGCATCTGGAATGCCAACAGGGGTCAGGATACAACATTACTGATATTACCTCAGATATTGGAATACTTGGCAGAAATGTTTCATACTGGACTCTCATATTCTTCTATAAAGATTCACGCCTCAGCAATCTCAGCAAAATACAATTGTGATCCACCAGTGTTTTCACATCCTTTGCTAAGACAGTTCCTAAGGGGGATAAAGAATATCAAACCTCCCAGAAAACAGCCAGTACCTGCATGGGACCTCAACTTCGTTTTGGAAAAATTAACTCTTCCTCCTTTTGAGCCAGCAGCAACTTCAGAAATGCAATTCCTAACATGGAAAACGTTTTTTCTATTGGCAGTCACATCTGCAAGAAGAGTCTTGGAGATACAGGCACTCATGGCAGTACCTCCCTTCCTCATTTTTCATCAGGACAGAGTTTCTCTAAGAACCAATCCTACATTCATGCCAAAAGTAATTTCCAGGGTGTCTCTAAATCAAGCTATTCACCTGCCTACTTTCTTCCCCAATCCGCAAAACAGGGGGGAAAAACTGCTGCATACTTTGGACATACACAGGCAACTACGCTACTACTTGGACAGAACTAAGGTCACCAGAAAGTCTGACCAACTGTTTGTGGCCTATGCTGCTGGAGTACAAGGAAAAGCAATCTCCAAACAAACAATTTCAAAATGGATTGGACACTGCATCAGATTCTGCTATTCTTTCCATGGAAAAGGTGTGCCAGCCAATATTAGGCCACATTCCACCAGAGCTATAGCCACATGCACAGCTTTCCTAAGAGGAGTGGCTACAAAGGACATTCTAGAGGCTGCTACATGGAGCTCCGTGCATACATTTACCAAGCACTACAACCTGCCCTTATACTCCAGATCCCGAGCAGGCTTTGCTTCGGCAGTCCTGCAGGGCATTTTAGATACACCATCCCTTTCTTAGTTCCATCCACCCCCAGCTTGGCTATGGTACTCAACCCATATGTTATGACTCCAGTTGCATTCTTGAAGGACATAGTACAGTTTTGTACCTACCATAAATGTAGATGTCCAATAGATATGCAACTGCAGTCGGATTTCCCCACCCTACTACCCCTCTGCAACTCTCTTTATGGGTCCACTACCCCTATTCCTATTAGCTGGGGGTATCTCCTATAGTGTATCTGTTTATTACTGTTGTGCATGTCTGGAATTGTTTATCCATTCACTAAATTTAGCCTTCCTAGGAGGGCACCTGGCATCTGGGGCAAGAAACACTGAAGAAGATGGCGTCGGCCGATGCCATTATACTCCAGCCATTCTGACGTCGGAGAGGAGGCGACTCCGGCCGACGCCGGACCCAGACTTTGGAATCCGGCCGACCGAGGGCTGCCTGAGGCAGGACAACCCATATGTTATGACTGCAGTTGCATATCTATTGGACATCTACATTTATGGTAGGTACAAAACTGTACTTTGTGGCGACCCCTAACCGGGAAAAGCTGAAAGAAAAACAACTGGCCTAGCTTTATCACTTGCATTAGATGATGGAGAAGTGAACTTCTAAATTTTTAGTGAAAAACATTTGCCAGAAAGAAAAAGACAAAAGGAAAAATAAAAGAGCAGGTAGCAGTCAGTTCAGGTAATTCTATATCTGCTGACATAGTAGGAAAATATTTACTGCCTGCTGAAAGAGTATGATTTACTAGTGGGCATACAGCATATGTTTCATTACAAAGCGACTTGTTTTGTCACATGACTTTTACTCCTCCCAGTTTGTGCTCCTGGTGTTTTTCTGTGACTACACAGCCTGTGGCTATGGCAATTTAATGTAAGCAAGAAAAACTCCTGCTATGCAATAAGTTCAGTAATAAATGAAGGTGTTTATAAAACCTTTTACTGAAAGCAGAACAACTTGTTTTTTTAAATTTGAAAGTATTTAAATGTCTATGATTTTACTTGTTAAACTTAATTGTCATATCAGTGAGTATCAGTTTGAATTGTTATACTGCAGTGAAAGTAATAACTCTTTCAAAATTTCCTTGCTGCTAGTGTAATAATCTGTAAAATTACTCTGAACCAGAGTCAGACAATTTCAACTGGAAGATTTGAATCTATTCCTGTACTATAACTGTATTGTTATCAGTACTCAGAATGCACTTTTCCTTAGTTCGCCACTGAAAAGGGGCTAGTAGCTTAGTGGGGCTTATTCAAGGGAAGAAATTCATGTTCTATGTCCATGCTACATGTGATTCAGTGCATGTTTATATTTAGCTCACTGTCCTTTATGCCATAAATTCTATTTTGGAAAAATGGACAGGGCTTTTAGAGATAGGATAAAAGAACACATATATCATATTAGTCAATTAAGTATATTTAATGCCTTATCCAGACATATTAGAGAGACCACCAATGAGCATAGTTTTAAATTCATAGTCATTGATAGAGCATATGAAAGTATCCGTGGGGGGTGTGTAAGAAATTTAACTGAACAGCTTGAGGCCAAATGGATTATAAAGACGTGACTTTGGACTCAGTGACAAAGTTCCCATTAAACCCATGCTAAAGACCAGATCACTGCTTAGGTAAAAAAGTCTTACAGTTGTTTAAGTGCAAGTGTTTTAAGTTTTAGAATACATTTATTTTGTATCTACAAATAAGTTTTAATTTTATTTTAGGATTTTGATGTTTTAGAACATTTTTCATAATACATGATACTTTTAAGTCTGAATGTCATTTGATTGGCTATAAATTTGATCAGTATTTAATGAGGTGTAGATGATTGCTTTGTTACATCTGATGAAGCAGTTATACTGTGAATGTGCTCATGTGGGTTGTTTTATAATAAACAAAAGATATATTGGATTTTTTTGGCCATTCCTGAGACTACTCATATTTTTGGAGTTATTTGCTTTATTTCATTTTGTGGGTTCTGGCTCTGGCAGTCGTCTTTTTTTTTTTTTTTTTTTGTTATTTTAAAAATGTTGATACAGCTGATCATGCTAAGCTTTTAGATATACTGAACTGCTTAACTCTTATGTCTAATATACCCAGGGGTTCTCAGACTACCTTTCAAATAGACTTTAAGCCTTAAATAGAACTATTCCAGCCCATCACTCATGCCAGTTGATGTAGCTGCATTGCAGGCTTCTGTCCTTGGTCTTTTGGAGTTCACAGTCTATGTGAACAATATGGCGAATCATTGAGGCAATGCCAAACTTGTTCAATATGCATATGATTTTGCCATCACTTTGCCAGACTACTCCATCACTCTGATGGAGATACGTTGCAAACCTCTATTCACACACTCCAAAGCCATTAGTCTAGCACTACATCTCAGTGCTTGTGAGAATAAGTCAGCATTTTTCAACCAAAATCAATCCACTGTAATGATGTCTGTATTGCTTTAATGTCTTGAGTAACTCACCAAATGAAGAAGTCGGCACTACTAAACCTCTTGATTACATCATACAATCAGCTGAAGTTTGATTCTCAAAATCTGTGCATATTCATTAACAGAAACCAAAAGTTATGATGCATTCAAAGAGTTGCAACATTCATATCTGGCTCTAATTAATATCTCTTTTATTCTTAGCCCACCTTCCAAGTGACTTATCACCAAACCACTGACATAATGCTGAACTGGTCTGTGACAGAACAGCAGGGTTTATTGTAGGTCTCCAGGGAAGAACTCACCAAAGCTGCTTCCTACATTATTGGAACTGCCCTGAGATTGGTCATCATGTTGTAGCCATAAAAATGCATTTGGCAGTTAAGGTTTTATACTCACAGTTATCTTCTCAAAATCCATTTGGTAAGCAAAACATAACTATACATACACACGTGCATGCCCCCCCCCCCCCACCCACACACACACCTCCACATCTACAGCACAGAGCATCTATACTAAACCAGCTTATTCTGAGGTTGTTAACAAAACTCTGCCTAAGCCTCCCAAACTAAGGACTAAGAATATTCAGTCATTAGTTCTCACAGCAACATGCCATATTTTCACTCTGCAATTCCATAGCCAGTACACATACATCTAAGAGTCACAAAGGTACAGACTCTGAGCATTTAAGGCCCACTGAGACTCCACCCACAATAATGTTTTAGTGATCGATGACTTTATTGCCAGGCATGCAGACATAATCTTCACCAAGATGAATAAGAACAAAAGGAAGGTTAGCTGTCTTCCCAGAGTCATGATACAGGATTCAATAAGAGCTATTGAATCTCTCCATCTGGTAAATATGTTTAGAACCTGGTACTGGCCCACATGGGGACTGTACCTAAAGGGACATGTGGAAAGATATGACTGATCTCGCTACACATTTGTAAAAGCAGTAATGACACTGGTATCAAATGGTATTTGCCATCAGCCAGCATGGTGGTGAGGCTTAAAGACAAGATAACTGGATTAATAATTGGCTGTACAGCTGATGTCATTCTGGGGTTCTTCAAAACATTTCAGCTTGGGACAAGATGGCTGACAGGTCTTCTTGCTTTGTCAGGGATGAAGTGAATCTCTTTTTCTTTGGGTTTTGCATTCAAGTTGAAGCCTTTGCTGCGTCCTTCTTGCTGAGTTCTTCTGCTGGACATTCCAACCTAGTAAAGTCTATTTTCAGAACATATTAAAGTGGTTCTACCTAGTCAAGGAGTTTTAAGGAAAAAAAATGTCAAAACTTGAGAATAACTTTATGTGCATGGATACAGAGGTTCAATTTCAAGGTCATGAAAATACTGTTTCTAATCTTGGATTTAGCACCTAGCATGTCTTCGTGTCACTGACAACTTCAGGGCCATCTCAGAATTTGTCAAGCAAGAATTTAACAACCTTGTGAATGATTTTTTAAGGCCCCAAATATATACACTTAGATGTTCAAATCACACAAAATAAGATTAATTTCAATTTCATATCTAGCTATAGAATACTATCTGGCTCATACTGACCACCATAGTTACTTTAATACCTTAGCTGAAATCTTCATTAATGCACCTTTATATAGACAGACGTCAACCTCCTGTCAATAAACTGGTTGATGTACACCACCAATGGTTGTGGTGTCCTACACTTCTTTCTTATATAACTTTATAAATGCTAACTCTCTTGTACTAATAGTTAACCATCCTTTAGGGGCCCAAATGCCCTTAGCCTTTTCCTCACAAATATGAACATTTTATTCTTAGCCCACCTTCTTAGTTACTTTTTGGTCCTTGATGGACACTAGTATTTGTATAATCTTCTTTTGTTGAATTAGATCATAAAAACTAATGTCTTTTGGCTTTTCCCGGTTAGGAGCTGCTACAGTGAAACTCTTGTCTGCTAATGATTGCCAGTGGAGTTTTTACAGTGCCAAGGTGCCAGCCTGACACCCAACCTTCAAAGAAGGCTCGCCCATTCACATACACACACACACACACACACACACACACACACACACACACACACACCTAACTGCATGTCTTTTAAATGTCACTTGACTGCAGGGAGGACATGCAGACTCCACACAGAAGGCACTCCTGCTGAGAATCGAGCTGGAGAACCTCTTGCTGTGAGGCAGCAACATTAACAGCTGCACCACTGCGGCCTATAAATCTATTTTTACCCTAAGTGTTTAGAGATTTCTCCGAAGGAAACACTCTTCATATGTATGATGGCCTAAATCAATTCTGCTGTAGTCATCTTCCAACAGACCCCATTCTTAAAGCTGTTGCCCCTACCTTCTACTCCCGCTTAAATTATTTTATTGACAAAGGCAGTCTCTAGCTGAACCAAATATAATATGAAATTTAAAAGCAAACCTCTGATGTAAAATGCCAATAAAAATAAATTATATAACAAGTGAAGGAAATATTTAATGCATATAAGAGGTCCCATTCTTCCCACCATAAAATCACATTTAATCAAATTAACTACGAGTTGCATGTACCATTAGGAAGTTTAAACTTGTGTAAGAACTTAAAATAGCCATTGAACCTCAAACTTACTGCAAGAATTTATTTAACAATGTCAGAAAGTTTAAAAAAAGTTACACCCAGCTGTGTTCAAAGCTAGCTTACAATAATAGTGCTACTCTGAACCACAGAAAATAGTTAACATCCTAAATTTAGTGGATACTTTACTCCACGCATAGTTATAACTATTCCACATACTCCAAGGTCCAAACCACCCATTACATATTCAATGGAGCAAGTCCACTCAGCCTTCTCAAAAGCAAAGAATCCATTATCCTCAGGTCCTTATAACATACCAGTTTGGCTGGTTATCAATACAAAATATTTCTTATCTGACCCCCATCTCTTACTTAACCTTTTGAATCTAAGCCTGTGCACTAGTTACATTTCCGAAGCTTGGAAAACATCCAATCTGTAATGTCATTAGGCAAAAGTGACCCATCCACAGTCCCTGGTATCTGTAGAACCCTTTATCTCACTAGAATTATGCGTATAGCTATGGAATCTGATAACTAATATTATTATGGACATTGAGAATCTCTTAAGCCAAAACCTTCACTGATTTTTGTCAAATGTAGCTCTTGCCTCGCTAACGTTTTTAATGTCTTTGAAAAAGTCACTGAAGCAGTGGATACTATTTGTAAATTTGTGAAATATATACAACATATCTTGAAATGAGCAATGCATTTGATGGCATTACCTTGTAGGTACTGCAAATTCATGCACTATGTGATGGATAGCTAACTGACTGTCTGACAGAACCCATGTACCACAGGTACCACTTCTGAAGACAAAACAAGTTATCAATGTTGTACTATAGGGCTCAGTGCTAGGCCGTTTCCTCTTTAGCATTTATTTCTTCACACTTCAAGTTTGCACTTCAGGTCTGTGGTTATCTAAGTTAGAGGATGATTGTAAGTTGGGCATTTTTCATTCTTCCGCTCATTCATGATTACTCCAACATGGGTTAGACAATGTTAACAACTGGTTCAGGGACAACGGTGTCACACTAAATATGAAAGACACAGTATAGTCCATCTTTGTTAATCAAAACATTTACATATCATAACACACAGGCAAAATACTCATACAGTCATATACTACTAAAGCAAACTTAAAATATCACAAGAGTTTTCATGTATGACTCATATCTTAGTTGCAAAAAAAAATTGCATGACCAAATTATAATAAATTTCTAAAGGAAAACAAATCATAGGATATAATGATTTATTACTTTAGCAGACATCCCTACTCATTATTGAATGCCTGTAGGCTTGACTACCAATTACTGAAAGTGCTTCCAATTTACTCTGTACAATGATTTACAGGCTTGTTTATGCTGACATATGTCCTGTTGGCTTCAAGCTGCAGCATACCCTCTCAAATCACAGTCTTCAGACTCCCCTTTCCTTTTGTGGTTATCATATTATCTCATCTTCGAAAGGCTTTTTCAAAACTAGCCCCAGCTGTTTGAAATTTACTTACTCCTAGCATGACATCCCTTACACTTATTCAGCATTTTAGCCTCTCTCATACATCATACCACTGATTCAGTTCAAAGTCATTGTTTTCGAAAACATGTCACTCATCAATTCTTCCAATACCTCTCCTCTCAACTTCCTGGTCCTCTATTTCTCTTTGAAACCTCCTATGAGACTGTCTGAACTCCTTAAAACATCTACTTTATGCCTGAGATTTAACAATAAATGTGTGCAACTTTGAGACTTTCCTTAACATGGAGTATGTGAGGATTTAGTCCATGATAGAAACTTTATTTACGCTTCCTTTCAGCATCCTCAGTGTAATGTTCTCCATTCCTTTAGACATAGCAAAAACTGGTGGTGGAGTGTCTCTCTACATCAGTAACAATTTCTAACAATCTTAGAACATGGTCTCTCAGCACTGACTGCAAAGGAAAGATAATGAGAAATCCTAAAGGTCATTGATAATGCAGGCAACTGTGCGTCTGCTTGTTACCTAACTCCCTGCATATCAGTTAAAAAGCATAAGGAATAACTTGCTAGCCGCAACAAATTAACAGACAAAATTAAGATAATCACTGATTAGCTCAGTGGGGTAAGAAGATGAAGCTCTGTGACTCAGATGACCTAAGTTCAAGTAATAGTTAAGAGTCAGGTGGCAGTGAAATGCTGAAATTGGATTGCCCAACTTAAGGGAAGAGAACTCTGATGTCCCCATGCTGGGCCAGTAATCAAGCAGCCTGAATCCTCACCACTGACACTGGAGAGGAACATGCACTTGGAATACAAATGGATGCACTCAGTATTTCCAGATGCAGATCTCTCTACATCAAGCACAATTTCCCTTAAGGGCACACAGGGAACACAATCAGTCCAGGGTATGGATCTCTCTATCTGTCTCCCTCCAGGTCCCCAATAAAACTCCCCACTGGTACAGCTGTAGGGTTAGGTCCTCAGTCGAGTGTCCAAGTCACAACCTCCACCGTGGTCTCTGTAAGCACACTGCTTGGTGTCCCTGCTCCAAGTGGCTGACACACACACCACATACACACACACACACACACACACACACACACACACACACACACACACACACACACACACACACACCTGGGAAAGGCTGGCACAGATTTACCTGCTGTGCCCCCTTCTGCCCAGAGTATAAGGTAATTATCACTGCCACCAGGCACTCAAGAGTTAGCTACTCTAAGGCCCTTAAAAAGGATTTTCAACTATACTGTGTGAAGGTAATATAAATGCAAATGACAATGCTGACCAAACAGCAAGGCTTTTCAGAAGTGGCCAGAGTTATCTCCAAATAAATATGTGCAAGTACTCTCAAAGCTTAAATATTTTCTAAAAATGAACAGCCACAATGAAATGTTTAAATATATTTAATAATAAATAATAAAATAACAAGAAAATACTAAATATAGATTTACAGTAAGAGTCCAAATCACAAGAAATATTGAAAGTAACATTGATGGACAGACTCATACAAATAAAGAAAAACAATCTCTAAACTAATCTTCATTATATTCCTGACTGAATATAAGAGAGTTGCTATTCCCTAATAACTTACTTGACAGAGCAAGGCACAAATAAATACATCAGCAGTTGTTCTAGTCCCCAAAACAGAATACTCAATACTCAGAAATTATTCCCTGTAAAATTTAATATCCAAGATGGTTTGCAGAATGACCTCATCTGGTCATCTGACTCTAGGTTCTCACAATATCCCCCTTTGAAGCTGAGACAGGAATTTAGCATAGACAGGTACAAGACACATCTAAATGTTTATGGCAGCGTCCTCTCTTTTTACTGAGCTAATGAACAAAAGCTTCTTCCAGACCCACCATTTGTGGTGTGACGTTTTAGTGATTTAACAGCTCATTTACATTTCTCGTATTTTTCTTAAGGTAAGCTAGCTGGTTAACCTCTGCTGTCCCAGTACCCTCTATTAAAACATATATATTTAATTCAGTTACAATAATACATGTACATTTCTTTTCATTACAGCATGGTGCACTGTTGATATATTTTAACACAGGCAAACCTCAAGAATACATTTTCACTACAACCATCTGTATAAAACAGTTTCATATACAAATGACATATATAATTATTTACAAAATTCCAGCTACAGTAGCTGTGCTCAAGTTCTACATCCACTGCCTTACTGGCATGGCTGGTAGTACCTATTATCATCATAAGAACAATGAATCTGATCAGATAATCACCACCAGACAAGCAGAGACTTACCAGAAGCCAAAGTTCACAAGACCAGGTACATCAGCTTGCTGTTCCCAAGTTGGGGTTGGTAGCCTTCATCACATGTGGGTGTAGGAGGTCTTGTAGTGATGCAGATGCTTGCATTAGCCAATAGTTGGCAGGTTTATTAATTATTTATTATTTATTTAACATTTTTTGACCGGGAAAGTCTAACTAGGACTGAGCCTATTTTCAATGGAGGCCCGGAGAGAAACACTCCAGAACCATGTATTTGGAATGTGGGAGGAAACCAGAGTACCATTATGAAAACCACACAAACACAGGGAAGGCATGCAGACTCCACACAGAAGGCACCCCAGACAAGAATCAAACCAGAGAACTTCCAGCTGTGAAGTGACAACTTTAACTGCTCTACCACTGCACTGCCCCAACTTGATAGACTGTCACCAACTAGACAGGCTGTTACCAAGGCAGTCATGAATATTGTCAGTATCATTGTCAGTATCCCTGCAATGAAGGAGTTTAAGGCCTAACTACAAACACCTTCATTGCAGGGATACTGACAATGAAACTAACAACATTCATGACTGTCTGGGTGACAGCTTATCTTGTTGGTTCATGGCCTCATACAGAGAATGCCATATTAGTGGGCAAATACATTGGCTTAAGGACCATAAGGATAGGAGTAATGGTCAGTATGAATGGAGGCAGAAATAGTATAGGAAAAAATGATGTGGTTATTTTGAGGGTCATCAATTACCCTACCATGAAATCTAGACTATGAAAAGCAAATATGCCCAATAACTCCTTGACTTTATTGAACACTTCTCTACACAGCCTTTGTGCCAAGTACCTGAGTAAGAAAGATAATTCATGGTTCAAGAAAGACACCAATAGCATTAATGTTTCTAAAAGGGAGATTTTTTTTTAGGTAAAATGATTGCATGTAAGGCTTAAATGGCATTAGCTTAGCAAAATTAGTGGTTGAATACATTGTTGATATGTTTATTTGTTTTTATTTTATGTATTGTTTTATTAAATGGGTGAGTTCACTGATTCAGGCACTTCTTTCAGTCACAACCCAAGCAAAACTGCAATAAAGAGAATGCAAATAAATAAATTAGCAACATGCCAAAAGTATACAGATTCACTAAGAAAGGCTGAATTAGTAATCTTAAACACTAAAAATCAAAGAACCATTCAGTTTGAGGTAGTAGGGGGCCTAAATCAATAATTCCCTATGAACCGGAATTCCAACAGAAAGTATTTATTCAAATTAAGGTATTTCATCCACTAGTTAATCATAAGCTTCATCAGAACTAGGGAAATGATGTAAAACATTCATTTAACTACAACAGCCACAGGAAAGAGAATTTTATAAAAAAAGTAATATAAGTATAAAAAGGTTGAAAATACACTGATGCTGTTGTAAAAAGTGTATGTAAATAGAAAGCTTTAATGCCTAGCATTTACACAGGTGTAACATGTATACATATATTATTTGTGAATTTTAAAAGCAACATTAAATTCTGAGTAGTAAATTGATCTTAACATCAATGTGTTATGAAATTAAAATCTAGAAAAAAATAATCCATTAAATTAATTAAAGCTTAGCGACCCTTATTTTCAGAGCAGAGCTAATGGAAAGTATTAATTTCTGGTGTATTATGTGAATTCAAATTAAATTGCCATAACAACTTTTTATATTCTAAACATATTTCCCAAGCACATGTCTAGGATTTGCTGTAACTCTCCCCAGTATACCAAAATATATATATATTTTTTAATTGCCTCAGGCTGAGAATGTTTAAACAAAGCATTTCAATCTTTAGCTTTGCTACATCATACAAATATTTGTAAATTCCCTTTTTGAGGAGCTGCTTGGTCTTGCTTATATAAAAAGCTGGACAAGTACATTTATCTAAAATCAACTCTACTAGTAGTACAGTCACTGTAATTACCATACAGTCCTGTTAAACATATTGTCCAAAGTCAGTTTATCCACATCATAAAATAAGAAACAAGCAAATAAGGTCACTGGTGAACTCCTCTAAGGCCAACATCAAGTCCAAATTGGCCACATCCACTAAGGACAATCACAAGGCCTTCTTCACATATGTCTTCAGTCTCAAAGGTAACACCCAAATCTGCTCTGAACTGGTGGTCAATAACACCACATACACAAACGCCATAGATATAGCCAACCTGCTGGCAGACAGGTTCAGTGAAAACTTCACTCCCCATCCCCCATCAGTAAACCAGAACAGCCCCAGCACCTACCTCCCCCCCCTCATCACCAGGTAGCAGGTCCTTAATGCCCTCTCAAAGGCAAAAAATACAGTCTCCATGGGACCCGATAACATCCCTGGCTGTATCCTACATGAACTCAGGCATGAGCTCTCAGCTCCATTAGACACCCTATTCAAACAAAGCCTGATCACTGACTTCATTCAAGCTGAATGGAGAACAGCCACTGTCATCCCTCTACACAAAGGTGGAGCATCCACTGACCCAGACAATTATAGGCCTATCAGCCTAACTAGCCTGATCTGCAAGACCATGGAACGCATTATCATGAACCTTATAAACAAGGACATTGGCAACCTTCAAACGCTTGACCCCACACAGTTTGGTTTTGTCAAAGGGAGATCATACCTGTTAAACTTGGTTGACTTCTTTGAAACAGTCACCAAAGCCATGGATGAGAGGAAGATGGTGCATACCGCCTACCTTGACCTAGCTAAGCATTTGACACTATTCCCCACTCGGGCATAATAGAGAAACTCTCCCAGCTAGGTATCAACCCATATGTTATCACATGGGTAGCTAACTGGCTCACTGATAGAACCAACTAAGTCAAAGTAGGGGAAGCAGCCTCTAGTAGTAGACTGATAATGGGTGGTGCACCCCAAGGATCAGTCTTGGGGAGTCTACTGTTTGTGATATACTTTTCTGAGGTGCAAGCCAAAACCAGTGTTCTGTGGCTGACCAAGTTTGCAGATGACTACAAGCTGGGTGCTGTCTTAAATTCCCCTAATGATGTGAACATCCTCCAAGTGGGCCTTAACCAAACATATGACTGATGCCAGAAGCATGGCCTCAAACTGAATACCAAGAAATGCATCATTATCCCCTTTGGAGAAAATGGCATCCCCACTAATTGTCAAATTAATAACAATGTACTAAGCACACAATCAGTAGTGAGGGATTTGGGCACCCAGGTTGAAAACAACCTGACTTTTGACTACCATATTGCCTCCATTGTACAAAAGACTTTCTACATGGCCCACCTCATAAATAAGGGTATTTCATCCAGGAACAAGTAGGTCATAACATCCCTGTACTCCTGCCTTATCAAACCCATTATCGAGTACAATGCCCCCTTCAGCATGTACCTTGCCAACCACATGCAGCAACAGAGGTTCCTGACCAGGAAAATCCAAGGTCTCAAACACCTACCCTATACAGATAGGCTAAATGCCCTGTCCCTCTACTGCTCAGAGGTGACTTGTGACTGGCACAATGCTGAATCTGTCCTGGCCTTGATGGAGTTGTTGCATATCCGTAAGTCAAACTCCACCCACGCAACCCACATGTAAGGCCTTAATCTGGTCTTTGACACTAATAGAACTTGTTGGTGGGATAGATTTGTGTCCCAAAGACTCTCCCCATCTGTGGAATAGACTCCCTCTCCATGTCAAGCAGAGTACCTCTCTAGCCCTCTTTAAGAGGAACTTAGACAACTGGATGGGAAACAGAAAATACACTGCTGGGAGTCCACCTGTGTCCCTGATGGACAGCAAAAACAGGTGCTGACTTTAAGGGAACATGGGCAAAATTCTTGGCCAGGCTTATAAGGGCCTCCGGGCCAATAGCCTAGTATCATCCTATGAACCTAAGAACAGTGGTTATGGCACCCACCCCTATGGGTACCTTTTCTTAAGTCTTTAAAAGACGTACTTGTCCTTTCATGTTCAAATAATTTCTTCAAGTTATCAGCTGTTTTGTATACAAAATGAGATGTTCAACCAACATGTCTAAAACTACTTCATTAGATTTAAAAATGTTCTAATTATTTATAAATCTATTCTCCATATTATTTGAATGACCATCATACTGTAAAATAATGGCTGTCTTATATGGGTAGCCAGTCTCAACTGTAACCTGTGAAAGTGAAATTGAAGTGCTTCTCAGTTTATTGGAGACAAGGAGTAGCAAATACCTATTAGTCCTACATCTGGCTACATATTTAATTGTGTCATCCACCAGTTTCACAGGGTATCCCCTCTCCAAAAACATGTACTTAAGTCTGTTAATCTCGTGTTCAAAAATGTGGTTGTTAGAAATCATACGTATTAACCTAATACATTGACCCTTCACTAAAGTTATCTTCTGTTCCAAAAGATGGTTACTCTGAATAAGTAAATAATAATTACTGAATATGGGCTTTCTAAAACCATTTGAAACATAACCCCCTTTAACCTTCTTCATGGTAACATCTAAATAATTTACAGCCACATTGTTGTAAGTATGAGTACATCTCAAAAAAATTAGTTGCTCCCTGTAAATAAGATATAAACTCATCCACCATCAACTTTGGACCAGAATACAAAATAAAAATACCATTGAAGTAATGCAGGTATAATTTCCAATATTGAAAAAATGTCTTCTGTAACTAAAATTGTACTTATTTTCCCAACCTTTCATGCAATGGTTTGCAAAAATGGGTTCACAAACTGCCCCCCATTGCCACACCCTTAATCTGTTTATATATCTCTCCTTCAAAATAGATGTAATTATTCTCAAGAATGAGGTCATAAAATCAACTGCTAACTGAATTTTTTGAGTAGTTAAAAATTTGAAATCAGTAGTACGTCATTACAAAATTCAATTGCCATGTCCCTGAGGATACATGTGAATAAATCTGTGACATCTGTCATCAAAAAACATCTTCTTCCCATAAACTGGTTTGGGTTCTCACTAGAAAGTCCCGTGAATCTTTAAGTAAGTGGGGTGAAAAATAAAACACTGGTTTAAACTGCCAATCAACAATGACTACCAACTGGTAAGTCTTAGAACTACGTGCTACCACTATAGGTCAAAAATGGGTTCCTTAACGTCTTTCTGGACCTTAGGGATACAAAATATAGTTGGAATGATAAGGTCCAGCATCTTTAAAAATTCAAACAAATCAAACTGGGTGACCCCTTGTAATAAACAGTTCTGCAGGTGCAAATCAATTTTTGCATAACCGATGTTGACCTCAGTCCTAGAGACAGATTTGTAAGTTGTATCATCCTGCAACAGGATAAACATAACACCTGAGTAAACGGTAGAATCACCCTGCCACTTCCCTTAATGGGTTTCATAACTCAGATGGATTTGTATTTCATCAAACTAAGGCACTTGTTCCCACCCCTCCATCACTCCAGCCAAGGTGGATCCCCCCCCCCCCTGTGGAGTGGGTTAACTGTAGCTGTGCACCACTCAGTGGGCACGAAGCCTGAGGTGAAGCTATGATTAAACATGACACTTAGGTGAGGTGCCAATTCATTTTGTAGTTCATGTAGTACACATCCCGGGATGTCATCTGGTCCCATGGATGCTGTATTCTTAGCTTTGGAGAGTATGATTTCTACCTGTGTGGCCGTGATTACTGGAATTTGGCAATCTTTTGGTATTGAGATGGGCCCTTTAAGGGGTGAGAGGGGGGTGAAGTTGGCACTAAATCGATCTGCCAGGATATTGGCAATATTCTTGGGATCAGTATATTTAATGCCATTCTGTTGTAGCTCAGAGCAAATCTGAGCATTGCCATTTAGATTCTTGACATAACTATAGAATGCCTTGTGGTTGTCTTTGGAATCTTTGGCAATTTTATTTTCGTAACTAGCTTTTGAGGATTTTATGAGGGATCTCAGCTTCTTACTGAGGCTGGTGAGGGAGTTTTTTGCATCCTGGAATTTTCCACTTTTCTGCAACAGCTTCTTCCTTCTGTTGTATAGTTTGTTTATAGCAGGTGACCACCATATTGACTTCCTTTTTTTGGAGGAGAGCATCTTGGTTCTATTTGGGATGGCACGATTCATGCACGAGTGGATGTGCTCATACAGTGCCTTAGTGTAGGATTCTGCAGTCGAACTTTCAGATCCTGTCTGCATGGGTGTCATGAAGTTTGTCACTTCTGACTTCAGTAGCATGAAGTTGGCTTTGGAGAAGTTTTGTAAGGAGGTTTCCTTACTGGGGGGTGGGGGTGGGATGTGGATGTCAAGGGTGAATTGCTTATGGTCAGACCTGACTAATGATGGGGTGACCACTGGTGTGGAGCATTTATCTCCCATGTTGATAATGGCCAGGTCTAGGATATTGGAACCCCTGGTGGAACAATGGATTAGTTGATCCAGGGCATTGGAATTTATGAATTCCAAGAACCGTTGGGAAAAGGAGTTGGTACCCGAGTAGTTTTCCTAGTTAATGGCAGGGTAGTTGAAATCACCCAGTATTAGGGTGTTTGGTTGTATCTTAATATTTTCCAGTATGTTTAGAAAGGTGTAGTGAGAATCTTGGGGCATGGTGGGGAATCTGTAGCAAGCTACAATTTGGATTGCAGTCTTACCTAGTATTAGTTGCACCTGAGAATTTCACATGCATTGTGTTGGGCAAGTAGCCTGGAGGTGTGAAATCCTTGGTGAATATGGACAGTCCTCAACGTTTAGTGTTTCAGTCTTAGTTTTGTGGCCGAAAAGTGTGGTAAGAGTTGTAGAATGGTATTGCAGGGGTGCTCTCTGGAGCCTTGAACCAGGTCTCAGTTACTGCACAGATATTATCGATGTTCTCCATTTTTAGGAGTGCCTTGAGAGAGTGCATTTTGAGGTTTAGACTTCTAGCATTGAGTAGCATTGCCTTCAGATTTTGCAGGCTTGCATCTGTTATGGTGGTGGTTTTGTCCTTTGAACCTTGCCTAAAAAAGGCACTATAGGGGTGGCAAGAGCTTTAGCCAGTAACCTGAATCCCGGGGGTGACAGGTGGAGACCATCTCTAGCAAAGCATTGTGGCTTGTCGATCATGTCTTCCTAGGCAGACAGATACTAGATCCCCTTTGAATGACACCAGAAGCTTAGCCAATTGTTGGTCAGTCCTTTGTCCTTGGATGCTAGGGGTGGTGATTGGGAATCGACCCTGGAATACCGCGAGCTCCTATGGCAGTTAAGGTTAGATGCAGGGAGACCTCCTGGGCTTAATGGTACCATTAGTATTAAACCTGTGCTGAAATTAAGGAGGGCAAGATTATAGCCATCTGCATTTATTGTTCAAAACTTTTGTACTCAATGTTTTTAGGCACAAGTTATAGGCATATTTTCTTGACTATAGGTTTGAGGGGCACCTCCACCAAGTAATGTTTTAATAATCTACGAATTTTTACATATTTCTAAATAAGAGCCCTTTAAAATATTAAAACCACTGTATAATATTTGGTGGGTTGGAGAAACTGTAAGTTACATGGTTATTAACATGAAAATTTAATGGGGAAGTTCATGGTTTTAATATAAGGTTTTACATTCTTCATTGAACTAATGTTTATTGTATTTTAATATTGTAGAACTAATTAAGATGTATATTTTAACCACTTAATATGTTTTAAGTGTTGGACTTTATTCTAAATCTGTTGGGTTACAATGATTTTGCTTATTTAATATATGAGATATGTTTTTATTGATCATTCCTTAGTTCTAGAAGCAATTGCACTTTATATTGTTTTAGGCTGTGATTTATGTATTAAAGAGATTAGTTTCCCTTTAAGGCACTAATTAACAGCATGGTTTTCCAATTAATGGAAAGGCTGTTAAGATATATAAGACACTTGGTGTAACAAAATGTTATCACTTGAAAAAGCTCAGAATTTTCTGAGCGAAAGCGCTTGTGTTTTAAGGCTTTGTTTAACTAAAATAAAGGACTCGTTATTTATTAATTATTCGTTGGCTGCTCTGCTTCCTGGTTTTGGATCTGTTGTTACTTGGTTTGCTGCAATTTTTGTCGTTGCATTTTGTCCTTATACTGTGGTATCATTCTGGGTGAAGGCAGGATGCTGCTCAGGGCTAGGGTCATACCTGCCTGGGCCACATGATCCGAGAGCCCTTCCATGTCTCTTTTCATGTTAGGTTCAGTATGATTTTCAAATAGGTTCAGTATGATCATTTCATAGGAACCAGACTCTGCAGGTCACAAGTAATGGGCACTGCAACTGTTAAGACAAGCTAAGGCATTCCACAAGAGACGTTTTCATCAGAACCAGTAATTTGATATGCTATGCATTCTATACTGCAATATAATTAACTGATTGTCCAAGCAAACAGTACTAGTCCAAACTGCTCTCCACAGAGATTATTAAGAGAAGGTTTACAACTAAGGAAGGGTAGCAGACCAGTATATGAGATAGTAGTAGCAGCAGTGTTAATGTTTCTTGGTTCATTCAAAGGAGTCAGATGATGCAGGACCAGGGAAAAGGTAAAGATTTAAAGATGATATTGTTCTCATAAATTAACTGGTCAAGCTAAAACGATGAGCAGATGATTGCCTTTGTTCAAAATGAAGCAATAACAGGGTTAATCATCACCATGTGAGTCACAAGCACTTGGCTATGAGTGTCACTTAATACATTTTAGTATTATAGTAGGCCCTTTAATCAATTGACAGACACAGCGTTCTTCTTCAGGAGATGGCTGTTTCTGTAGTTAATAGACAGTAAGGTGTTCCTTTAGCTCCATTATCATCAGAACAGATAATGTGATGTGTCAGGTATTCTACACTGAAGTAAACCCACTTGATTCGTCAAGCAAATACCTGGCTATCACACACTTACAGGAGTATTTTCTTTAGGAAGGGTGTCTGTAAGTGATGACTACTATGAAAATGACTCTTCTTCTGGCTTTTCCCGGTTAGGGGTCGCCACAGCGGATCACCTGTCTGCTCATGATTGGCAGTAGAGTTTTACGGTGTCGATTTGCCAGCCCGCTGCCCAACCTTCTACAGAAGGCACACATGCACACACTCACACCTAGGGCCAATTTAGAGTGTCCAATCCACCTACAGCATGTCTTTGGGATGTGGGAGGAAACCGGAACACCCGGAGGAAACCCACGCGACCACAGGGAGGACATGAAAATGAGTGATGCTGACAAATTTTGATGTATGAACTTGACTGGATGAAACAGATAAGTGCAATGTCTTCAAGACTAAAGCTTTTTTCATTCTGTTTGCATTAAGAACCATCCTTACAGGGTGCATTCAAATGCAGGCCAGAACCCTCACTGGATTTTATAACTTGCAATATTGTTTGTTTATAATCCACCCTGTTTCTTGAGCTTTCTATGGCTAAATCACTGTTGTTGCGCACACACAGCCCATCATATGTACACCAAAAGATAAACCATACTGTATATAACCATGGCTCATGTGTTTAGTGAGGATCAATTGAACTTCAGTCTCCAGAGTTTCTGAGAGTCACAGACGGCAGATACAAGAGTCACACCTAGATGCTACACTAAACACTGTGAAAGTGATTATTTATGCTTCTACTCTTGACATTTTCTCACTGTATAAAATATCTGGCAATTTTCCATTATTTAACCAGAGTAAACTGGGTCATGCATACCGCACCTCAACAACTGTTTAGTCAGATTCTGAAATGGAGCATTGATAATTACATTTGCTTTATAACAGAGTAGAAACCTACACAGGTGTTCTACCAGTACAATCGACTTTTTATCTTTTTAAAGACAGCTAACTACCTGCAATGACAGTGTTTCATCACTTGCACTCAACCTTGCTTAAAGAAAGCTAGCAAATGGTGGAGGTTTTTGATCTGCTCTGCTGGATCAACATCCTCGGTGTCACAAGAGCTGTATAATGCAGACATACTTGTCATGAAAGCAGTGACATAATGCACAGAGCTGAGCTGTGTCTGCTGAACTAACACGTCAGAATGTTTTTGTTTTCCATTTGGCTAACATTACAAACAGTAGCTATAAAACTTTCAGTCTTCCTAGACTTTTTTTCTTTGAACAAGCCATCTCTTTTCAGTTGCACTGTAAAAGACTGCATTTTATCAAGCTGCATTTAGCTCACCCTAACCCTCGTCTCTGAGGTCATCACAAACCTGCAGTACTTCTACTGCTGTACCCACCTGCTGGAAAATTTCACAATGACCCGTCTACCTTTACTAATGAACAAGACTCTAATATACTTAAACTCTTCCACATGAAGTAGCTGTCTACTCTCTCCCTACCTCAACAGCAGAGAGCAATACACTATTTTATTTCTGGAAAAGGACTATGACCTCTGATTAACAAGTATTGCTATTAATCTCATCTGCTTCACACTCAGCTGTTTATTACTTCAGTGAGTGCTGAAGGTCACAGTCAGTTAAGGACAGGAGGACAATACTACTAATAAAGTTAGAAAATATACTGAAATTGTTGCAAGAGTTGCTTTACTGTGTATATACAAAAGTTAAACTGTGTGCTTATGGAGTTCCCATGTTGTTTCTTTTGGCTTTTCCTGGTTAGGGGTCGCCACAGCAGAACTCCTGTATGCTAATGATTGGCAGTTGATTTTTACGTGTTGAGTTGCCAGCCCTAATGCACAACCTTCAATGAAGGTATGCCCATTCACACGTCTCCATGCAGAAGACGCTCTAGCTGCGAGTCGAACCAGACAGCGGTGGTGGTCCTGCGGTAGCACTGTCGCTTCACAGTAAGACGCTGTCCGGTTTGACTCTCAGCTAGAGGGTCTTCTGCGTGGAGACATGCGTGAATGGGCGTACCTTCGTTGAAGGTTATGCGTTAGGGCTGGCAACTCAGCACGTAAAAATCAACTGCCAATCATTAGCGGACCGGAGTTCTGCTGTGGTGACCCCTAACCGGGAAAAGCTGAAAGAAACAACATGGGAACTCCATAAGCACACAGTTTAACTGTGCTGTAATGTTAATATAAAAACTGCTAGCATCTTTGCGTTACATGCTGTTATCATTAGTCTGGGTCACTACTGAATGGTGATGGGAAAGTAGAGTTCCTAAGTCAGCAACCCTGATCCCAATGTACCTGATGCTGATGTATGTCACTGCTGAAGAAGGCGATCTTCCTCATACCATCATTGTAATGAAGAAAAGGCAGACATTATTAATTTCACCAAAATGGCATAGTGAAAATGCAATTATCTGTGGAAAAATACTGATATGTTCCTTAGCAGGTGCACAAGACAGAATCAAATGGTAGTGAAGTTCATAGGTTCATAGGTTCATAGGTTAGTATGTCCCTCAAGTCCCTCAAGTATTCTAGAGATCTATTTTTTTTGTAAAACACAGTCCTTGTATTAAACAGAAATGCCATCACTGTGTGAAGTCAACAGCACCAAGTAAAATAAAGGTCAGACTACATATGCATAAATTATAGTTTCATGATGCACTGCATTCTGTGTGGGTACTGAACACTCTCACTTCATGGGAATGCTGTAACCACAGCAAAAAATGAATAACTCCCTTGTGACCTGTAAGTAATTGATCCATAACAATACAATACAATACTACATATGAAAGCTAATCACCACACCAATTTGCTTCAGGTAAAGAAGCAAATTAAGGCAGAAATGGTACAAGTCCCTCAAGAAATAAAATGTTTTAAAGCAAATCAGGACACAAATACTTTAAACCTCTCCCATTGTCAGCAAGTAGCACTCACAATGGGAAAGAACTTGCTACTGTGAACCATCTAACACATTTAAAGTGAAAATGTTAGGGAAACAGTATCAACATAAAATGCCACAGCAGATGAGCAAATTCTGCACAAACTCCACAAGACACAAATGAAATAATATGGAACACTTCAAACAAACAGAATTATGTGTAATCTGTAAGGATCAGTGCATCAAAGGTATATGTGAACTACTACTATGTATAGTATTACAAGTGTCTATGTTATGATACACCATATCTTCTTCTTCTTCTTCTTTGTCTTTCGGCTTTTCCCGGTTAGGGGTCGCCACAGCAGAACTCTGGTCCGCTAATGATTGGCAGTAGATTTTTACGTGCTGGCTTGCTGGGCCTAATGCACAACCTTCAACAAAGGAATGCCGATTCACACATGTCGCCACACAGAAGACGCTCTAACTGAGAATCGAACGGGCAACGTCTAACTGTAAGGCGACAACGCTACCGCAGCACCACCACCTTGCTCTGTCTAAATCCACTCATAGGTATGGGCTATACCAGCCTGTTCTTGTTAAACATTTACTGTTCCAATTTTCCAAAGTTCGATATAACGCAAAGAATGTGTAGAAGGATGTATTCCCTGTTATTGCTAAAGAACATAGTCACAAAATTAAAAAGTGAAGTGGAAATCACAGTTAAAGTCTATGACTGTCTTGAGAACAGAAATGTATTGCTCAGAAGATACACCATGAGGGTCATATCAGGCTAAAACTGGTCTAGAGCTTTTGACAGTAACCATGTGACTTGATATGACTGTCACAATGCCCAGTATTGCAATGCCGGTTTGCCTTCTGAGCTTATTTATTTTCATAGGTTCATAGGTGTGTACTAGGCTAATGGCCTTGGAGCCTTTACAAGCCTAGCCCATAGAAGTGCCCTGACATCATGCCGCCCGATGTTAGTTCCAAGTGCCTCTATCAAGTAGAGCCACTGGAGTGATCCCTGGGGTGAACTTTCTATTCCCCATCCACTCATCAAGATTTCTCTTGAAGAGGGAATGTGAGGTGCTCTGTTTGACATGTATGGGAAGTCTATTCCAGAGCATGGGCAGTCTCTGGGTAAGGCACCTGTCCCTCCAGCATGTTCTGTTGATTGTGGTAATGAGGTTGAGGTCTCTGGAGCATATGGTGGGGAGGGACTGGGATTTCTTTAGATGTAGCATTTCAAACAGAGCTGGGTCAGACATGGCTTTATAAGTCAAGCAGAGATCGCCTCTAAGTAGGTGATAGACAGAGACTAGCTGGAGTCTTTTGAGTCTGTCCAAGTAGGACATGTGTTTAATGCCTAGGATTCTCTTCATGAGGTATTTCTGTGACCTCTCCAGCTGTTGCAGGTGTCAAGTGAGGTACATGACAAATGGGGCAGTATACTCAATGTTTGGTCTAATGAGGGAAAAGTAGAGAGAGAGATGATGACCTCTTTCGTCCTGGATGCAAAACCCTTGGTAATGAGATGTGGCACATAGAAGGACTTTCTGACCACAGTGGCAATGTGGAGGTCGATGGAGAGGTTGCTGTCAACCTGTCTCCCCAGATCTCTTATAACACCTTCAGTGTTCAGTGGGCTCCCATCAATGTGGTAATTAGTGTGAACTGAGTGTTTACCAAAGGGGATGATGATGCATTTTTTTTGGCATTAAGCTTAAGGCTATGGTTTTGACACCAGTCATTGGTTTCCGTGAGGCCTTTCTGTAGGATGTCTGCATCACTTGGGGAGTTAATAATGGCTCCCAGCTTGCAGTCGTCTGTGAACTTGGTCAGCCAGAGTCCCTTTGTGTTGACCTGGACTTCTGAGAAGAAGATGCCGAACAGGAGAGGATCCAAGACCGATCCCTGTGGGACTCCAGTCGTGACTGGTCGGCAGTCTGACTTGAGTCCGCTACTTTCCCACTGTGTGTTCTGTGAGCCAATTTCCAACCCACCTAGTGATATAAGGGCTAATGTCTAGTTTGGTGAGTTTATCAATAATTCCCGAGTGAGGAATGGGATCAAAGGCCTTGGCCAGATCGAGATAGGCTGTATGCACTGCCTTACCTTCATCCACAGCCCTGGTGAGTGACTCAAAGAAGTCAACCAGGTTGAGCAGGCATGTTCTCCCTTTCACAAAGTCAAATTGCATGGGGTCTTGAGTTTGGAGATGTCTTATATCTTTGATAATCAGGTCCATGATGATGCGATCCATAGCTTTACATATCAGACTCATCAGGCTAATGGAGAGATAATTCCCAGGGTCTGTAGTCAGTCTCCCGTTATGGAAAGGGATGACTGTAGAAGTGCGCCATTCAGTAGGGACAAAGCCTGAGGTGAGGCTGTGACTGAACAGGGCACACAGATGTGGTGCCAGTTTGCTTTGTAGTTCATGTAGAACACAGCCAGGGATATTATCAGGTCCCGTGGAAGCTGTATTCGTGGCCTTGGACAATGCAGCTTTAACCTGTGTTGCAGCAATGCTGGGTGCCTGGCATTCTTCTGGTATTGTGATTGGTCCTTTAGGGGGGTGAGAGGGGTAAATTTGGCACTGAATCTGTTGGCCAGTATGTTGGCAATATCTGTTGGCTCAGTATAGGAGGTATCATTGTGCTGTAACTCAGAACAAATCTGGATATTGCTGTGGAGTTTCTTGATATAACTATAGAAGGCTTTGTGATTGTTTTAGTGTCTGCCGCAATTCTGCCTTCATAGCTGGCTTTGGAGGATTTGATGAGAGATCTCAACTTTTTGTTGAAGCTAATAAGGGAGTTTTTCCAGTCTTGGGACTTCACTTTTTTCTGCAACAGTTTCTTCCTTTTGCAGAGTTTATTAATGGCAAGGGACCACTAAATTGGCTTCCTTTTTTTGGAGGAGACCATCTTGGTTCTGCTGGGTATGGCTAGTTCCATGCATTTTCAACAGCTTTTGCATCCTGTACACACTAATTTAATTAATGAGTTCACTGTTAGTATTGTTAACTAACAAGGTTAATCTGCACTGCCTAGTATTACAGTTTGGGGCATTTTATTCCATTTCAGCTTTCTATGTGTATGAGAAAAAGTGTGATATTGCTTTTACATGTAGAGCCATCCTATCTTGCATAATGCTGCATTTATAGCTTACTGCATTTAAATGCTGTACAGTGAATACTCTGGTCTTATAGACAATATTTTCTCCATTACACCTAAGGATTCTGTATTCAAGCAACTTGTCTGTAAAGTCATGCATTTTGTATCTATAAAGCATACTGAAAATTTGTTTTATTGAAATGGTAATACTGTAGTATGTATAACTGCTGCATAAAGAATCATTTCTCTGAAATGCTGAATTTCACTTTCTCTTGTCCTATAGGCTTACTCCTGGAAATGGTATGCAATTTATGCAAATGGTCCATTGCGATCAGTGCATTACCCCGGTAAGCAAATATAAATAAATAAATAAAAAGACAGACCTGCACACTCTGTCAACAAATGTAAAAACAAACACATAGATGAATAACCACTAGACACATCCATTCTTTTAAAACGGACTGCAGAAGACTGTAAAATTGGTAATTAATTAGGTAACTGAAAGAAACTGAAGTTAACAAGTGTCTCCCTACATTACAAGGACATGCTGAAGATGAACTGGCACGCCACCAAGTTACCCACAAATGCATGTGGCGTGTGTGTGTGTGTGTGTGTGTGTGTGTGTGTGTGTGTGTGTGTGTGTGTGGTTGTGTGTGTGTGTGTGTGTGTGTGTGTGCCTGTGTATATGTACATCCCATGATGGACTGGTGTTCTGTACAGGATTACTTCTCTGCCTACACTCAGTGAGTACTAAGACATGCTGCAGCACCCTAGGATAAAGCACATGGCAGAGATTCAATAAATTAATTTATGAATAAAAATAAAAATCCATTAGAGATGTTCACCCCACCTTAAGCAAACACACATACCCACACATATATGCAGACATGTTCACACACGCATACACAGATATACACACACACACACACACACACGCACACACACACACACACACACACACACTAAAAAAGTGGCAGTGGAAGTGGCTATCAATATAATATTTATCAGTGACACTTAGAAAAGCTGACATACCACAAATAAACAAGAGCACTGATGTTTCTCATGTGCAGCTTTGGTAAATCTTACAATAACACTTTTGTATGATTGCTTTCTTATGTTGTTGATGGTTCTGTACATTTGAGTTTTATTTATTTATTCCAGGTGCTCTAGTTTGTGTGAGTTTAAGCAACTCACAGAACAGAAAAAAAGTGATTTTTTTTTTCTTAAACATTCTTTTTTTCTCCAAGTCTGTGTGACTTTGGAAGTATTATATAGAGATCTTGAGTGTGGGGGCAGAGCCCCAGCCCATATGAGGAGGATATTGCTTTTGTGGGTTATGAATTGCTTTAGTATACCTTTCAACTTCTAAACTGTAGAAATCTGGAGAAATCCAAAAATAATGCAGCAAAGGAGTAAAGGCCCACAACTGGAGACAAATTTAAATAGTACTTATTCACTCAAAAAAGTTAACAAAATAGACTCATCATCAGCATGATGCTCTAAGGCCTAGCATTACTGACTTGAGTGCACTCCTCAATTATTTAAATATTTTATGAGGGGGAGGCAAAAATATATGGCAAAAGTAGTGACATTCTGCAAAATAAGGGATAGTTGAGAAGTATAGCTGTTAATTGGGCTTTTTATTTCTAAATATTTCATTTACAATGGTGTTTATTGTCTCAACATAGAGAGGCAAGATGTTTCACAGTAAATCCCTGAGAAATGAAAGTGTGATTTCTTTCTCTTTTCAATGTTCCATTTCTCCCTGATATCAGGCAATGACTGCAGCTGCCCACTTAAACTCATGTACAAAACTAATTCTAATTTTGTCCTATCCCAGTACCTGTAAAATTTATTCTGTCCTGGAATATTTCTGTTGCCCATTTCAATAGCATCTGATACGTAGAGTAAAAAAGATTTATCCATCCAATCTGGTGTCCGGTTCTCCTACCATAGATTCATTTTCAATACTGCTTGACCTAGGAAAGGCTGCCATGGTAACAAACAGAACAAGGTGAAACAGGCATTCCTATTATAGTCAATAGTCTCCATCTTAGCCTGCAGGATTCCTCATCTTATCATGCAAGCTGAGAGGTATAGTTTCCCATCATGTCCTGGGACTGCCTTGGGGCTTCCGCATATTAGACTGTGTTTAATACACATCCAATAGTGATATTCAGAACTTATCCTCCAAAGATGCCAAAAAGCATCTCAGCCCATGGGAGCAGTAACTATACTTCAAGATTCTCCCAAATTTCCAACCTCATTGATCTGCCATGGAGAAAAAGTCCAGTTCACCTACAAAATAACCTCTTTTCTGCTACTTGTCTCTATGATCTCATTCTTTTGGTCACTACCAAAAGTTGTTGACCACAGCTGAGGACAGGGACATAGACTGACCAGTAAATGGAGGCATATGCCTCAGTTCTCACTTTATTACATTTATTTGTATTTTATTTACTGCAGTAGGGCACTGATTCAGCATGACCAACCGCAGGGTCAGCGTGGAGTGTAATGAACATTACAACAGAGTTCACTTACTGCAGCAGGAATAGAAAATATAATACAAATGCAAGATAACTAGTGCTAAAGCAACAGGTTCTAGTATGATACACACAAATTCACAATGACAGAAGAGTATTCTATCAAAATGTTGTAGTATAATCAGAAAAGAAGCAAGATGGAGAGAACAGCAAATACAGCAATATCAGGAAAGTCAGTGAAAGAAAATCTAGAAGGGGTTAGGGCAAAATCACTATCCTATACAATGTCTGCAGTATTGGCAATACTCCTTGCTGATAATCAATTTCCCAATACTCTCTACCTTCACTACTGAACAAGACCCCAATATTCTTATACTCCCCTGCCTGAGGTAGCTTTTCCTCCATGCTTTCTGATTTTGAATATTGTTATTGTGTTATAGTTAACATGCACTTTGGCTTAATAAACTCTGGTAGTGGGACATATTTTCAAAAAGGGGACTGGTTGGAAGTATTGCAGTTATAGTGGCATCCTGTTCCTTAGCCTTCCTGAGAAACCTTATGCCAGGATACTGGACAGGAGACTTTGTCCAAGGGTGGAGCCTCGTATTCTAGCTGAGCAATGCAGATTCTGTCCTAGCTGCAAAAAAGAGTCACCTCTTTGTCATTACAGAACATGAACACTGGTGATCCCAGGTGCAAATGGTCAGAGCCCAAGTCAGCTCACTTGCAACCTGTCCACTGAAAGAAATTAGGAAAAAGGTGGTGTAAAGGACACAAACTGCTTAACAGAACTGGTGTAAAATAAATTTTACAGACAGCACACTGTTTCTGCAGTAATATGGAGTCCCTCTTTGAGAAATTATATAGTCTGATGTAGCACTACTTCAATACAAAGTGTCAGCTGGCGGTTAAAGCTACAGACTGATAAATTGGTAATTTGTAAAGCAGAGGTGGAGTTAGGATAGAAGAGGGAGTTATGGTGGTCATGAGGGAATATTGCAACTGACTACCTCATTGAAGATTACATAGCAAAGATAAGATGTTGGTAGTGGAGAAAGTGACAAAGGATGGAAGTGAGAGTTAATATGAAGAAAGGACTAGGTGAAATGCTTGCTGACTTTTATGATGAATTGCACAATGCAGGTGAGAAAGGCCAGTGGGGGTATGGGGACAACAGATAGTTTTGGAAATGAGGATTTTCATTGGAAGATGAGAATGGAAGGCTGAAATGGGAGACTAAATTGGAAGAATTGTAACAAGCAATTAGGTATTTGAGTGAGGAATAGTCAGGAAGAAATACATTCTTCTAGTAGATTTTTATAAGGTGGGGCAGGATGACATGGCAATGGTTTCCCTTAAGGGGAGAAGGTTGTCAAGGATGGCTATCAAAATAATCATTACTGTGATTCCAAACGTGGGTGAAGCGAGTGACAACCCAGGGAACTACTGACCAATTTCAATGATAAATAAGGAAAACAAGACTTTTACTCATATGTTGCCTTAATGATTAGAGAAATGAGAGGGGAAGTTAATTCATCTGGGGAAACCTGGTTTTAATGTAAAGGCACTGGAGAGAAACTGGAGGTTTGCCCTGGGGTTAATAGATTGGACAAAGAAAGAGAGGAATAAAGGTAGCAAAGGCCGTGCTGATAGATATGCCTGTCTAAACTAGGCCCACACCCTGGTTTACATGATGATGATTCTTTTACAAGTGTTTTAAATCTTGGAACAGCTAAGCTATAGTTTTATTTTGCATTTTACAATGTTCTTAAATAACATATTTGTTTTAACTTTTTAACCTTTTATTAAGGTATTTCATTCCTTCTTTCTTTCTTTACATGACATATAATGCAAATTATTTGAACTTTTTCTCAGACAAAAGTGATTGTTGTTATTGTGACTTATTTGAACATGAAGGCTTAAAAAATAAATGATTATATAATATTAGATAGCCTATTAATAGGTTCTATATTGAATCAGCGAACGCTTAAAAAAGCAAATGCTGATTCATTGACCCTATTTCAGCAAACGCTGAAAATGCCGAACACCTGGAACAGTGAATTTTTTCACAGGGAAAAAAATCACTGGGACAGTTTCGGGAGTTTGCCATTTCCTCCACTGTGGTGCGAACTCGGAGTTGGTATTTTTAAGTAAGGAGGGTGTGGGGGGGGGGGCACAGCCCCCCACATTAAATACTGTCTTAAGTCTTTTTTTTTTCTTTTCTTTGTGGAGCAGCGATTTTTTTCCCTGGGAAAAAAATTGCTGTTCCGAGTATTCGGCATTTTCAGCGTTCGCTGAACTAGGGTCGATGAATAAGCGTTCGCTTTTTTTAAACGTTCTCTTATTTAATATAGCCCTATTAATACCTCCTTAGATGCTGTGTGATTTCAGAAACATAATGGAATGCATTTATCAACCTAAAAAAACAATACTAATAACACCAGTGCTCCAATAAAAATAACAGTAGCAAACTAAAAAAAAAAAAAATAACAGGGCAAAAATGCATACTATGTGCAAAGTATTCTAAAAATATTTTGTTAAAGTAAAAACTTTAATGCTTTCATCTCCTAATATGCAAGACTTCAACAAATGTTACTTCAAATACTAAGAAGCTGATTATAAATTAACGTATGGTCACGTGATTAACGTGCAATTACGCCCACATAACATTGTAAAAACAAAGTACTTGGTATACATAACTTGCTCTTAAACAAAATTAATATCAGTTTTAAAAATATAGCCAGACGTCTAAAGAACCAAACACACACACACACACACACATATATATATATACATATATATATATTTATATATATATATATATATATATATATATATATATATATATATATATATATATCTTACACATACGTAAAGTAAAATATGTGCTGGTCAAGCTTCATCATTTTGCTGATCTGAAATACAAAACATTATTAAATGATGTCCTGTCATTTCATAGGTTCATAGGTGTGTACTAGACTAATGGCCCTGGAGTCTTTGCAAGCCTAACCCAAAAAAATTGCCTAGGCACTGTGCCACCTGATGTTAGTTCACAGTGCCCCTATCCAGTAGGGCAACTGGAGTGATCCCTGGGGTGAACTTTCTGTTACCCATCCACTCATCAAGATTTCTCTTGAAGAGGACCAGCGAGGTGCACTGCTTGACATGCATAGGAAGCTTATTCCAGAGTAAGGGCAGTCTTTGGAAAATGAACCTGTCCCTCCAGCATGTTCTGTTAGTTGTGGTAATGAAGTTGTGATCTTTGGAGTGTGTGGCATGGGGGGATCGGGATTTCTTTAGGTGTAGCATTTAAAATAGGACTGGGTCGGACATGGCTTTGTAAGAGGAGAGATCACCTCTAAGTAGATGATAAGAGACTGAGAATAGCTGAAGTTTCTTGAGTCTGTCCATGTAGGACATGTGTTTAAGGCCTAGGATCTTTTTTGTGAGGTACTTTTGTGGCCTCTCCAGTGATCGTAGACGAATGTTCATGTACATGACAAATGGGGCATTATATTTGATGATTGATCTAATGAGGGATGAGTAGATTTTAAGATGTGCCACACAGAAGGACTTTCTGACCACAGTGGCAGTGTGGTGGTCGAAAGTGAGGTGGCTGTTGACCTGGGTGCCCTGATCTCTTATGCCCCCTTCAGAGTTCAGTGGGCTCCCATCAATGTGGTAATTCATGGGAACTGAGATTTTTCCAAAGTGGATGATAACGCATTTTTTGACATTAAGCTTCAGGCCATGGTTCCGACACCAGTCATTGGTCTCAGAGAGGCCCTTTTGTATGATGTCTACATCACTTGGGGAGTTCATAATGACTCCTAGCTTGGAGTCATCAGCGAACTTGGTTAGCCAGAGTCCTTCTGTGTTGGCCTGGACTTCTCAGAAGTAGATGCCAAACAGGAGAGGGCCCAGGACCGAGCCCTGTGGGACTCCACTCTTGACTGGTCAACAGTCTGACTTGGAATCCACAACTTTCATTCTGTGGGTCCTGCCTGTGAGCCACTTTGCAAACCACCTAGTGATATTAGAGTTGATGCCTAGTTTGCTGAGTTTATCAATGATCTGAGTGGGTAATGGTATCAAAGGCCTTCACAAAGTTGAGGTAAGCTGTATGCACTACCTTACGCTTGTCCACAGCCCTGGTGACTGCCTCGAAGAAGTCAACCAGGTTCAGTAGGCAGGATCTCCCCTTGACAATGCCAAAACATGTGGCATCAAGAGTTTGGAGATTGCCTATATCTTTGTTAAGCAGGTTCATGATGAGGCACTCCATAGCTTTGCATACCAGACTCGTCAGGCTAATGGGGCAATAGTTACCAGGGTCTGTAGTTGCTCCCCCTTTATGGAGCGGGACGACTGTAGCAGTGCGCCATTCATTAGGGACATAGCCTGAGGTAAGGCTGTGATTGAACAGGGCACACATATGTGGTGTCAGTTCGTTTTGTAGCTCATGTAGGACGCAGCCTGGGATATTATCAGGTCCCATGGATGCTGTATTCTTGTCTTTGGACAATGCAGCTTTTACCTGTGCCACAGAAATAGTGGGTTCCAGGCTTTCTTCTGATATTGTGATAGGGCTCTTGGGGGGACAGGTAAAGTTGGCACTGAATCTGTTGGCCAGTATGTTGGCTATATCTGTGGGCTCAGTATAGGAGGTGCCATTGTGCAATAACTCAGAGCAAATCTGGGTATTGCCTTGGAGGTTTTTGATATAGCTCTAGAAGGCTTTGTGGTTGTTTTTGGTGTCAGCTGCAATTCTGCCTTCATAGCTGGCTTTAGAGGATTTGATAAGGGATCTCAGCTTTTTGTTGAGACTGATAAGAGAGGTTTTCCGGTCTTGTGACTATTATTTTCTGCAACACTTTCTTCCTCCTGTTGTAGAGTTTAATGATGGCTGGGGACCACCAGATTGGCCTCCTTTTTTTGGAGGAGAGTGTCTTAGTCCTATTTGGTATGGCAAGGTCCATGCATTTGTGTATGTGCTCATACAGTGCATTGGTGTGTGATTCTGCAGTCATGCAGCTATTTTCCATTGGCATGGATGCTGAGAAGTTAGCCGCCTCTGTTTTTAGGAGCCTAAAGTCGGCTTTAGAGATGTTTTTCAGGGTGGTCACCTTAGCAGGGTTTGTAGATAAGATGGGTTTGTAATTTCGAGATGCAACTGCCACATCAACTCATTTTGTTCCAAAATGGTATTCTAAGAACCACCTCATAAAGTAAATTGAAACTGTGTCACAAATACAAATAAAAAGAACTTACTGAAATTAACACAATTTAAAGAATGGTTGTATAAAGCATTCTTCATATACTTTTTTTCTATTATAGTACATATAATTTTATATTATTTTTCCTGACAGTTTTCAAAATATAAAACCCCTCACATGACAAACATGCTGCCATGTACACAGCAATGTACATGTTACATTCACATTTTCCACAGTACTACAGTGATCTTTGATAAGTGGGCATAACCACATATGGACAGTCATTTATGAATGTGCAGCACTTACATTTACCATGTTTTTCTTAATTCCCCTTGTGATGGCTGTCAGCCTAGCTAGCTAGAATTTTGTAGATAATTCTATGTCCTTGTAAATATGAATATGATCCACAGGCGTGTTTGATAAATGTAAAGACAATTGTGTATGTTCTGAACTTCAGGAATGTAACCAGAGTGCACCCTGCTGCAAGAAAGCTGATAAGTGAAGCATTTTGTGTCTGATCTCAAGCTCAGAGACAGGATGTCTGGGCCAGAAAATTCTTTCTATTGTCAATGTAAGAGATAATTACAAAGGTTTTACATGAAAAGTATCTTTTATTGCTGTGGTTTCCTGGCAGCTGCAAGATCAAAGAAATGTTAAAATTTTAAATTCTGTGAGCCTGGGAAACTAAACCAGAGAAGTTTCAAGAATGATATAATGTGAAATGACTCTATGTATATCAATTTAAGAGAGAAAGATTAGAGCATTTTGGATTTTGTCTAATGCTGACATCAGCTCACCAGCACTTGCTTTGCTCTGTTAGTGGGATCTCAAACTTTAGTATTTCTCTTAGAGTTAGATAGGAATTTAGGCAGATTAGTCTAGCTGTTTTTTTATATTTATGTCAGACTATCCTACAACCATGTTTTAAAGTTCCCTGTGATCTCTGAACTCTTGATTAGCACTGTGTTGAATTGATGAGATATGTCTTGTGCTTTTATTATTTATTATTAAATATTTTAAACCTTTCAGCTGTGGCTGTTTTGTGTAGAGATAATTTAAGCTCTTAGAGATAACTTGCATGTATTTGGTGATACTGTCCAAGCCACTCCAATAGTCTTGCTGCTCAATCACACTTACTATTTGGATAACAGTAATATTACACAGTGAAATTAGTCACCCTTTGGGAAGGGCCTTATTAGTAGCTGATAAGAGTGGTTGGTGGCAGTGATTACTTCCTTGTAGCCTGGCAGGAGGGGGCATAGCTGGAGAACCTGTGTCAGCCTTCCCCAGGAGTGTCTGTGTGTTTGTATATAAACCAAATCTCAAAGTGTGTGTGTGTGTCAGCTACATGTGCAGGAACATGAAGCACTGGTTGGACAAAGAGGGTACTGAAGGTTTTGGCTTGGCTACTCGGCTGAGATCTGAACCCTATAGCTGTGCCAGTGAGGAGTCTTACTGGGGATCTGGAGAGAAAGGGAGAAACCAGCCCCAGACTGACTGTGATTTATGTGTCTTCTTAATGTAAATTGTACTTTACTGTGTGTGTACTTGTTATCCCCCCAATATGAATGCCCCCCGCTGGTGCTAGTGGTGAGGATTGAGGCTCCTTGATTACAGGGCCAGTGCACGGATTTCACATATTAATTGTTTGGCAGTGGTGGGATATCTACATCAGATATTAATTGTTTGATAGCGGTGAGGTAGCCACATCACATATAAATTGGCTTGTAGTGGTGTGGATAGTGAATTTCTGTAGCTTGTGTACAGTGATCACTGAAGGTGTTTTTGTACTCTAAATCAGCCATGCAGTGAATATTCAGAGTTCAGATCACATTTGTTTTATTTCTTTTGTTAGCTTAGTTAGTCAGGGAGAGCAGGCATGCATGTCAGCAGAGGAGTACAGTAAGCTGACAAGGAGCCAGTTGGCTGAGATGTGCCAGGCTCAAGGACTGGTGCATGGAAACCTGACTAAAGCAGACATGATTGGAGCTTTGGTCACAGCTGCATCAGAGAATAGCAACCAGGAGAATGATCAGACTGGCCGTGGAGATGTACAACACTCAGAGAATGGACAGCTCAACCTTTCTGCAGAGGACTTAAAAATCCATCTGGAGCTAAAGAAACTTGAGTTGGATGCCAGGTGTTTGGAAACAGAAGCAGCAGAGAGACTGAGATGTCTACAGGCTGAAGAGAATGAAAACCTGCTATGCCTGGAAGCTGAGAAGAAGGAGAGTCAGAGGCAGCACAAAAAGGAGATGCTGACTCTTCACCAGGGCCGTGGGGGTAATGGGGAAGGGAGTAACTGGACCCCAGAAGCACAAAAGGTCAGTAAATTTCTTCCACAATTTACAGAGGGGGATAATTTTGATAGTTTCATACATATGTTTGAGAGGGTATGTAAACAGTATGATGCTGACCAAAGGCTCTGGATATGGTTCCTGACTCCTTTACTTCATGGTAAAGCTGTAACTGTACTGTCTAAATTATCTGATCATGAATTTTTTGTTTATACTGCTGTTAAGAATTGTTTGCTAGAATTTGTTAAGCTAACACCTGAAGCTTATAGGAAAAAGTTTCATAAGCATAGGTGCAAGCCAGGTGAAAATGTGTGTGAATATGTTGCTGAACTAAGCACTTATTTTCATAGGTGGGTGCATGGATGTGAGGTCACCACTTCTGAAGGGCTGGCAGACCTTTTGGCAAGGGAACAAGCCCTTAGTGCTTTGCCTGAGGACATGAGGATCTGGTTAGCTGATAGACAATGTGCTACTTCAGATGAGTTAGGGAAGAAGGGAGACCTATACCCAGCAAGCAGGGCATCACTGTACAGGAAAGGAACACAGAGTGCTGCTCATGGGTCTAAAGGAACCATGGTGGGCAACCCAGACTGTCCCAACAGAATCTGCCAGTAGCAGGGGAAACCACTAATCCAGATACACATCCAGGACCTAGGGTTAAATGTTTTGAATGCAACCAGTGGGGCCATGTGGCATATAGATTTCCACGGAGACAAGGTGGAGGAAAAAAGGTGAGGGAGCCAGTAAGTGGGAAAGACAAAATGCCAATAGTAGGTTGTCTTGAGACAACAGGTGTACCAAACTACCTTCCTGCAGATGTACTGATAGGGAAGGAGTTTGATAATGCAGTACCATGTGCTCATGCAGTTACAAGCAGTCAGGCTTCCAGACAAGCATGTGAGTCTGGTAGCTTGGGGAAGACCCAGGCAGACTGCATACTTGCAGCTAGGACTTGTGAGGTGGTTACTTCAGCGAGGGAGCTAACCTGTAGCAGTGAGACTGAAGGCGAGCCACAGCTGCTTATTGGTATTGATGTTCCCTTGGACAGAGTGACTGCAAAGGTAGAACTGAGTAGTGGTACCCAGGCTGACAGTGAGGCACACTTTCAGAGGATGCCAGACTTCCTGTGGAAGCTGGGAAGGGTTACAAAGAAAGAGTTGAGACAGGCTCAGCTCTCAGACCCTACATTACAAGGCCTGAGGCAGGTAGCTAGTGAGGCACCTGATTCTCAATGCATTGGTATCTGTATCCTGGGACAAAGGTTTACTGTATAGAGAGTGGACCCCTGAGGGAGGGCTAAAGGGTGAGAGAATACAGCAGCTGGCACTTCTAGCCACAGCCCATGATATTCCCTTTGCAGGTCATATGGGCATAAAATGTACAAAGAGATGTATTATGCAGAACTTTTATTGGCCTGGAATTTCCAGAGATGTAACAGGGTACTGGAGGACCTGTGAGCAGTGCCAAAAGGTAGGCAAGGCAGGAGACAAGGTGAGAGCGCCTTTGATGCCTTTGCCTGTGATTGAGGAGCCATTCAGGGGGTAGCTATGTATACTGTGGGGTCACTGAGTACCCAAGTTCCACAGGGAAAAAGTATATCCTAGTGGTAGTAGATTATGCTACAAGATACCCTGAAGCAGTGGCTTTGTCCTCCACTGAGGTGGAAAAGGTGGCAAATGCTTTGTTAGAGATTTTTAGGAGGGTAGGTTTCCCAAAAGAAATACTGACTGACAGAGGTGCCAATTTCCTGTGAGACCTACTGGCTTGTCTGTGGAAGTACTGTGGGGTGAAGCACCTGAAGATCAGCCCCTACCATCCCCAGACTAATGGTCTTGTTGAGAGGTTAAACTCTACACTCAAGTCATGCTACGGGCATTTGCAGACCAGTTTAATAGGGAGTGGGATAAATATTTACCCCATCTGTTTTTTGCTTATGGAGAGGTTCCCCAGGAATCCATGGGGTTTTCACCCTTTGAGTTGTTATATGGGCATAGGGTGAGAGGACCTCTAGATTTAATTAGTGAAGAGTGGAAAGGTGAGCGTGAATCTCACAAGGAGTCTGTTGGGGCATATGTCCTAATCCACAGGACAAGGCTCAGGGAACTCATATGCTTGGCCCAGGAGAAGCTGGCAGAAGCCCAACAACAGAAAAAGGTCTGATATGACAGGAATGCTCAAGCTAGAGAGTATGCTGTAGGGCAGCAGGTAATAGTTCTCATTCCTGTCAGACACAACCAACTGCAGGCAGCCTGGGAGGGACCCTACAAGTTGGTAAGGAAGATCAGTGATGTTAACTACATGGTAGAACCAGTAGGCAGGAGGCAGTAGCACAAATTGTACCATGTTAACATGATGGAAACTTACCATGATACCAAGGCCCTTTTGCTGCGTATTTGCAGTGATTGCAGGATGAGTCTGAGGGAGATCTGGTGACTGATCTCCTCAGTGAGGCTCAGACTAACACCTCAGTGGAAGGGGTAGGAATATCCCAGCAGCTAGTGTCTACCCAGGTTCAAAAAATCCGAGCAGTGTTACAGGAGTTTGGGGACATGTTCACTGGGACACCAGGGTGCACCCACCTGGTGCAGCACCAGGTGGATACAGGACCCCAAAGGGCTATTAGGCAGGCCCCTTATAGGGTGGCTGAGAGAGTCAAACAGACTCTGAGGGAGGAGATGCAGGAAATGTTGGAACTAGAGGTAATTCAAGAGTCCAACAGTCCCTGGGCCCGCCCAGTGGTGCTGATGCCAAAGAAGGATGGCAGCACCAGGTTCTGTGTGAACTACAGGAAATTAAATAGTCACACAGAGTTAGATGCTTACCCCATGCCTGGGTCAGATGAAGCCCTAGAGAAGCTGGGTGGGGCTAAGTATCTTACCACCATTGATCTTACCAAGGATTACTGGCAGGTGCCCTTGACTCCCAGTGCTAGAGAGAGGTCAGCCTTTGTGACTCCTTTTGGCTTGTATGAGTTCACAAAGATGCACTTTGGGATAAAAAATGCCCCAGCGAGTTTCCAGTGGCTGGTAGATCATATCCTAGCAGGACCAGGAGGATTTGCCCTTGCTTACCTAGATGATATTGCCATCAACAGCCATTCCTGGCAAGAGCACCTTCAGCATGTCAAGAAGGTGCTGGGCAGACTACAGAGGGCAGGGTTGACCATTAAGCCAAGCAAATGTCATGTGGGTATGGCAGAGGTCTCCTACCTGAGACATAGAGTGGGGAGTGGTAAGATCAGGCCAGAACCTGCCAAAGTGGAAGCCATTTATACATGGCCTGCACCTGTTACCAAAAAGCAGGTGAGAGCATTCTTAGGGACAGCAGGGTACTACAGAATGTTCATCCCCAGTTATTGTACCATGGCTGCTCCCCTCACAGACCTGACAAGGACAAACAGGCCAGATAAGGTAGTGTGGACCACAGCATGTGAGCAGGCATTCCAGAAGCTTAACAAAGCTTTGGGAGGACCCCCTGTGTTAGCAAGTCCAGATTATAGCAAATAATTTGTTATGCAGGTGGATGCTTTGAACCATGGGGTGGGTTCTATACTTAGCCAGATTTCTTCAGTGGGAGAAAAGCACCCAGTGGTTTATCTCAGTCATAGGCTTCAACCCAGGGAGGAATGCTATGCAGCTGTCAAATAGGAATGTCTAGCCATATTATGGGCACTGCAAAAACTTCAGCCTTATCTGTATGGAAGGAAATTTACTGTAGTTACAGATCACAATCCCCTAACTTGGTTACATCGAGCCAGCCAGCAAAATGCCAAGTTGCTAAGATGGAGCCTAGGGTTGCAAGCACATGATACGTCAGTGCAGCACCGCAGTAGGATTAGCAATGCCAGCACAGATGTGCTCTCAAGACAGCGAATGGGGTAAGGTATACTCAGATAGGCCTAACCCTCTCAAGCAACATTTCTCAAGGGTCACTTGAAAAACTAGCTTGAGTTCTCTAGGGGGAGGGGATATTTGAAGACTGCCAACCTAGCTAGATAAAATTTTGCAGATAATTCTATATCCTTGTAAATATGAATATGATTCACAGGCTTGTTTGACAAATGTAAAGAAAACTGTGTACATTCTGAGCTTCAGGAATGTAACCACAGTGCACCCTGCTGGATGAAAGCTGATGAGTGAAGTATTTTGTGACTGATCTCAAGCTCGGAGACAGGATATATGGAACAAGAAATTCTTTCTATTGTCTTAATTTAAGAGAAAATTACTAAGGTTTTACATGTAAAGTGTCTTTTATTGCTGTGGTTTCCTGGCAGCTGCAAGATCAAAGAAATGTTAAAATTTTAAGTTCTGTGAGCCTAGAAAACTAAACCAGAGAAATGTCAAGAATGATGCAATGTGAAATGATGCAGCAGTAGAGTGTATATCAATTTGAGACTATCTCAGAGAGAAAGATTAGAGCATTTTGGATTTTGTCTGATGCTGCCATCAGCTCACCAGCACTTGCTTTGCTCTCTAAGTAGGATCTTAGACTTTAGTATTTCTCTTAGAGTTAGATAGGAATTTAGCAGGATTAGTCTAGCTGTTTTTCTATATTTATGTCAGACTATCCTACAATATTGTTTTAAAGTTTCCTGTGATCTCTGAACTCTTGGTTAGCACTGTGTTGAATTGATGAGATTTGTCTTGTGCTTTTATTTATTATTAAATAGTTTAAACCTTTCAATTGTCGCTGTTTTGTGTAGAGATAATTTAAGCTCTTAGAGAGTACTTGCATGTATTTGGTGATACTGTCCAAGCCTCTCAAATAGTCTTGCTGTTCAGTCACACTTACTATTCGGATAACAGTAATATTATACAGTGAAATTGGTCACCCTTTGGGAAGGGCCTTATTAGTAGCTGATGAGTAGTTGGTGTCAGTGATTACTTCCTTATAGGTTCATAGGTAGGTACTAGGCTACTGGCCCTAGGGCCTATATAAGCCTAGCCAAAAGGTAGCCTGGCTTTCACTACCCAAGAAAATTATTTTCCTGTGCCACTGTCAAGCAGAGCCACAGAAGTGATCCCTGGGGTGAATTTCCTATCTCCCATCCAATCAGCAAGATTTTTCTTGAAGAGTGCTAATGAGGAGCTTTGTTTGATACAAATAGGTAGTTTGTTCCAGAGTATGGGAAGTCTCTGGGACAGGAATCTATCCCTCCAGGATGTTCTGTTTATTGTGGTGACAAGGTTTTGGTCCCTAGAGCGTGTAGCTCATAGGGATTGGGATTTCTTTAAGTGGATCATGTCTAAAAGTTCTGGGTTTGACATAGCTTTGTGTGTTAGGCAGAGATCACCTCTGAGTAGGTGATATGCGACGGGGTAAAGTTGGAGTTTTTTGAGATGTTCTGCGTATGGCATCTGTTTGAGGCCAGTAATCCTCTTAGTGAGGTATTTCTGCGGCCTTTCCAATTGTTGTAGATGTCTTGTGAGGTACATACCAAAAGGGGCATTGTACTCTATAATAGGTCTAATGATTGACTTGTAGAGGGGAACAATGACCTCTTTTTTCCTGGATGAGAAACCTTTTGTGATGAGGTGTGCCACGTAGAAGGATTTCCTGACTACTGTGTCGATGTGATTATCAAAGGATAGACTACTGTGCACCTGTGTCCCAAGGTCTCTTATCACACTTTCAGTGTTAAGTAGACTACCGCCTATGTGGTAGTTCATGGGTACAGAGTTTTTACCAAAAGGGATGACAATGCACTTTTTGGCATTGAGCTTGAGGCCATGGCTTTGACACCAGGCATCTGTCTCAGTGAGGCCCTTTTGTAGGATGTCCACATCTTTTGGAGTTTTTATTATGGCTCCTAGTTTGCAATCATCTGCAAACTTCGTTAGCCAAAGACCTTCTGTGTTAGCCTGTACTTCAGAGAAGTAGATACCAAACAGGAGAGGACCCAGGACTGAACCCTGTGGTACTCCACTTGTCACTGGTCTGAAGTTGGATTTGGAGTCTGCTATTTTCACAGTGTGGGTTCTGTCAGTGAGCCAGTTGGCAACTCATCTTGTGACACAGGGATTTATATCTAGTTTAGTGAGTTTATCTATAATTCCAGAGTGGGGGATGGTGTCGAAAGCCTTGGCGAGATCTAGTTAGGCTGTGTGAACCACCTTACCCTCATCTACGACTTTGGTGACTGCTTCAAAAAAGTCTATCAGGTTTAGGAGACATGATCTGCCTTTTACAAACCCGAACTGGGTGGGGTCCTGAGTTTGGAGATTACCAATGTCATCGTTTATAAGTTCCATGATGATACATTCCATAGCCTTGCAGATCAGGCTCGTTAGGCTAATGGGGCGGTAGTTGCCGGGGTCTGTGGTGGCTCCCCCTTTGTGGAGTGGGATAACTGTCACTGTGTGCCATTCAGTGAGCACATAGCCTGAAGTGAGGCTATGATTGAACATGGTAATTAGGTGGGGTGCCAGTTCGTTCTGTAGTTCATGTAGAACACAGCCTGCGATGTCGTCAGGTCCCATGGATGCTGTGTTCTTGGCTTTAGATAGTGTGTTTTTTACCTGTGCAGCCGTGATTACAGGAACTTTGCATTCTTCTGGTATAGAGATGGGTCCTTTAGGGGATGACAGGGGGATAAAGTTAGCACTGAACCTATCTGCCAGGATGTTGGCAAAATCAGTTGGTTCTGTATATTTAGTGCCATTGTGCTGTAACTCAGAAGGTATCTGAGTGTTGCCATTGGGATTCTTGACATAGCTATGGAATGCTTTGTGGCTGTCTTTAGAGTCAGTGGCGATTTTGTTTTCATAACTAGCTTTGGATGATTTTATGATGGATCTCAGCTTCTTACTGAGACTGACCAGGGAGTTTCTCCAACCATGGGATTTTACTCTTTTTTGCAACAGTTTCTTTCTTCTGTTTTAGAGTTTGTTTATGGCAGGGGACCACCAGATTGGCTTCCTTTTGTTGGAGGATAGCATCTTGGTTCTGTTAGGGATTGCACGATCCATGCACTTGTGTAAGTGCTTATAAAGTGCATTTGTGTAGGATTCTGCAGTCATACCTCTATTGTCCATCAGCATGGGTGTCGTGAAGTTTGCCACTTCTGTCTTAAGAAGCGTGAAGTTGGCTTTGGCAAAATTTTTTACTGTGGTTTCCCTAATGGGGGTGGAGGAGGGATGTGGATGTCTAGGGTGATTAGCTTTTGGTTGGATCGGACTAACGAGGAATTGACCTCTGGTGTGGAGCACCGATTGCCCATGTTGGTAATAACCAGGTCTAGGATATTGCTGCCCCTGGTGGGGGTGCGGATAAGTTGATCCAAGGCATTGGAATTTATGAATTCCAGAAACCATTGAGCACAAGTATTGGTACATGAGCAGTTTTCCCAGTTAATGGTGGGTTAGTTGAAATCGTCCATTATTAGGGTGTTAGGTTGTACCCTAATATTTTCCAGTGTATCAAGAAATGAGGAGCGGGAATCCTGGGGCATGGTGGGGGATCTGTAGCAAGCTACAATTTGGATTGCGGTCTTGCCCAGAGTTAGTTGCACTTGGATACTCTCGGATGCATTATGCTGAGCAACTAGCCTGGAGGTGTGGATATCCATAATGAATATGGACACACCTCCACCTTTAGTGTTTTGGTCCAGGTTAGGTGGCTGAAAGGTGTGGTATGAATTATAGCATGGTAATGCAGGGGTACTCCCTGGAGCCTTGAACCAGGTCTCTGTCACTGCACAGATGTCAATGTTCTCCATTTTAAGGAGTGCCTCGAGTGAGTGCATTTTGAGGTTTAGACTTCTAGCATTGAGTAGCAAAACCCTCAGATTCTTTTGTGTTCTAGCCTGGCAGGAGGGGACATAGCTGGAGAACCTATGCCAGCCTTCCCCAGGAGTGTCTATGTGTTTGTATATAAACCAAATCTCAAAGTGTGTGTGTGTGTGTGTGTGTGTGTGTGTGTGTGTGTGTGTGTGTGTGTGTGTGTGTGTGTGTGTGTGTGTGTGTGTGTGTGTATGTCAGCTACTTGGGCAGGGACACGAAACACTGGTTGGACAGAGACAGTACTGGAGGTTTTGGCTTGACTATTCGGCTGAGATCGGAAGCCTATAGCTGTGCCATTGGGGAGTCATATTGGGGATCTGGAGAGAAAATGAGAAACCAGCCCCAGACTGACTGTGATCTCTGTGTGCTCTTAAGGGAAATTGTACTTTATTGTGTGTGTACTTGTTATCCCCTCAATGTGCATGCCCCTCATTGGTGCTAGTGGTGAGGATTAAGGCTCCTTGTCACACTCCTGTCTTTACAGAAAGGCTTTCTCTGTCCATTTCAAATATTTTTTTAACTTCTTTGCTCTGCTATGAACAATGTTTACATGCAGTCACACTTTTTTTTTGAAACTCCACATCAAAAGCTATTTCCAATTCCTTTCAATACTTTTCTTAATTTGAAATAATGTAGCAAGTAAGCAACGGATGAACCAGGCAGAAGCCAAGCAAAGAAATGCAGCTGCATTAATTGATGTACTTTTATGACTGGGTGATGCTTTATTACTATGTGTTTAAATGGAGTGCATTTTAGCTTTTTATATTTGGTCTGATGAAACTAACTGCGAAAGCGCTTACCTTTTGTTACAATAAATATCCTGGATTGTTTTTTACTACTGGAGAACTTTGTGACTGCGTTTTTCCTGCCTTGATGTCTGCATTTTCCTTTTGGAGTATTTTGTTTACTGGAAGAATCAGTGATTGTGCCTGATTGTGCCTCATTGCTACAGCAGTTGCATTTCTCTGATTGGCTTCTGCCTGGTTCATCTGTTGCTTACTTGTTACATTATTTCAGTTATTTATATATTTTTAGCAACAGAGTATTTATTCCTTGGTCTGCACTTTTTTTGTTTTTTTTTTTTTGTTTGTTTTGTTTTTCTTAATTTGACATGAGTCCATTGAATAGGGGATCACCCAGGAGTTTGTATTAGCTAGTCCAGACCGGACATTAGAGTTTACATTGAAACCTATGTCCCCTAAAATGAGCTTAAATCACATCTCTATTGCTTCTTTTTCTTCTTGTGGTGCCTTTATTAATAGGTCTATTAGGTAAACCTTTTCTTTGAACATAATATTTAACTCATGAAATTTTTTCTCAAAGTAAATGTTGTCTGATATTATTCTAGAAAGGGAAACCAAATGCATTTTACAATGGAAAAAAAATTAAAGGGATGTTTACTTGAAAAAATGTAAATATGTGTATGAGAAAAGAAGTTTCCTGTAAATAGTTGACATATAACACATGGCTGGATCATCTTTATATATTGTAATGTCTAAACGTTAATCTGTTCATCATCAGTTGTTTTAGTGAACCTCAGAAAGCTGGTAGTAGTTTCCAAATAATCAAGGAATTCCAAGAACACTGTATAATAGCTTATCCATATTATTAAATTGCCATCCAAAAATCATCCATAGATTGTGATGTTCTTTTTGTACTCAGAATTCAGTACATATTTGTTTTCCTAGTAATGTAAAACTATATTAGACTAGACCAGATCCGAAGCAGTACCCATAATTATTCCAGTCCTCCAATGGTAAAACTACCTCAAAGAACATAAAACTGAAGTTCAAAACTATATCCATAAACTCAGTAGTTAATCCTTCTCTGTCAGAAAATTTATTACAGTTCCTTACTGTAATTTCAAACCAGTCCAATCCTATGTTGTGGGTAATAAAAGTAAATAACTCACCGACATTGATTGTGACAATGCATAGGTTCATAGGTTCATAGGTTCATACTAGGCTATCTGCCCGAGGGCATTTACAAGCCTAGCCCATCGTTTTGTGGCTTACGCCACCCCTTTAGTATGGGGAACTATACCCATTATTTTGCTGTGCCTCTGTCGAGCAGTGACACTGAGGTAATCCCTGGGGTATATCTGCGATCTCCCATCCATTGGTCAAGATTTCTCTTGAACAAGGCCAGCGAGGTGCTCTGCCTCACATATACCGGGATTTTGTTCCACAGCATAGGGAGTCTTTGGGTGATGAATCTATCCCTCCAGCACGTCCTATTAATAGCCGTGTCGAGGTTTAAGTCTCCCGCCCTTGTGGCTCTGATGGATCTAGATTTTTTGAGGTGATGCATATTCATCAAATCTGGGTTTGACATGGCCTTGTATGTTAGGCAAAGGTCACCTCTGAGCAAGCGGTAAGCGACTGAATAGAGCTGGAGTTCTTTCAGTCGGGCAGCATAGGACAGATTTTTGAGACCCTTTATGACTGTCATATACCTAATTAGTAAACAGACTAAGAAAATGCCGTGAATCTTTTAACGCTGTGTTTACACCTGCAAAGAAATTATTTAGTTTTGTATCAAAACACTTTGCCAAAGGTTCTGTCATTGATATAGCAGCTGCTACAATAGGATAGATATGTGGATTAAATTGATTCTTATGTATTTTAAGGATACCAAATATAGCTGACATGTTTGAATTCTGAACTAAGAGGAATTCATAGTTGAACTTAGATATCTTTCTTCTAGTAACAACACGTTCAGGAAGCACTTGATCTTAGTATAGCTAATATTGATTTAATTTATCAAAGCTTTTTAATACACTTCTTCAATAGTTCATAGCATAGTCATTATGCAGAATAGTCAGTAGAATCCATAATCAAACCCCCCCCCCCCCGTTGTCATAATGCTTAGTGTTTTATCATTGGAGAGGTCAATCATCAATTTTCTTCAAACTAAAGTTAAATTTCCACTTCATCAGCAGTTATCTGTGCTAGCCTCTCCCTTTCCCCTGACTTGTTGATGGAAAATATCTGCCATTGTTCTGTCCGATGTTCTTTGCTTAGTTGTTCTTGTATCCATGTATCCTCTTGGATCAACATAACGGGATGGTCGTGATCAACTTCAACTTGGTGGTCTTCCAGTTGCAAGGTTTTGTTTGTAATTTTCCTTGTTTTCTAAGGGAGATAAGGATAGGTTCTCTTACTTTTATATTCTGTCTTGTCTCTTACTATGTCTCTCTTCAAGAAAAACAGTTTCCCAGTCTAGGCTGAAATGGCTTGCCTAATCTGGTAGTCATACCTTATTTAACTATATCATTTCACATACTCTCTCCCCTTTTCTAGTAACAAAGGTCATTCTCCTTAAGTGTTCTTTCCTGCACCATTCCTTCTGTTTCTTGCACATCCTGATTACCTTCTCTGTACCCATTTCAACAGTGTGTGTTGTTTCGCCTGTAAAGCCCCAAACATGTATTCCAGTTCTGTCTTGTAAAGGCCTGATAAAGGGGCATCATTGCTTTCCTGTAACTAAATGCTGCATACCTGAATATCCAAACTAATATGTTATTTGCCCTTTCTGACACATTTTCACAATAAATGTGATGGTTTGGGTTTTAGGAATAATAACCCTAACTCCTTCAACTGGTCAAGGTTTTTGAGTCCACCTACCCCAAGTGCATATTGCACCTCTGTATAATCATTCACCAGGACAGTATCATCACATACTTGGAGCTACTATCTTTCAAGCAATGTTTCCTCATTTTCCTTTACCAACCTGTACCCCTAGAATACACATCCCCTAAACATGGTTTTAACATCAAAAAGACTGAACCATTCATCCTTACCTTTTGTGATATCAGATATTAACACATTACAAAGAGCTGAGCACAGGACACATCTTTGCATGGCACTACCTACTACCTCCACTCCCAGGACCTCCCCCATGACTACCACTGTCTCTTTCTTCCTTCTAACTATTTGTGCACTCATCTATACAGTTTAGCACTTGCTGTTACCCCACCCAGTTTTGCAAAGATCCTGCAGTGAGAGATTCAGTAAAGGTTTTACTGAACTGCATACAGATCAAATACACAGAGTTCTCATAACATATAATGGAATATATCAAGTTAGTCTGAAGGGGATCTTCCTGCTGTGATCCTACACTGGAGTTCATTCTATTCCATAAACCTGAGAACCTCCATAGTTTTACCCACCACTGAAGACAGTCACACTGTATTTCCCTAGGCTGCTGCTTGTACTGCCTTTATAAATGGATGTCACCACTGCTTGCTTCCAGACCCATGAAATCACCACTTCTCTAACAGATCCATTTAAGATCTCTGTTAGAAGTACAGCTACTGTATTGATGGCCACATTGAGGATTCTGGATGGGATTCCTTCAGGACCCTGGTTCTTGTCTTCTCCTTAAGTGCATCTAATACATTCCTTACTCCATCAGCTGGCATTACAACATATGTTCAGTAATCCCTTCTTCTGTCCTCTCCTCCATTACTGATGTCCTGGCTTTGTTTTCCTTAATGAATGCAGCCAAGAAGCATTCATTTAACAATTTTGATTATTCTTTGCCCACTGCACACTTCTGACCTTGTTTCCGAAACAATTTGCCTGTTTCCTTATCTGACTTCTCCCCCTGATCCACAAAACCAAAGAAATCATTTTTATTTGCTTATGACTGTTGTCAACCTTTTGTCCGTTTCTCCCTGATCCCCTTCTGGATTTTGCTGCCTTGATTCTTGCCTTGGCATTGTTCTGCATTTGCTGATTTTTTTTCTGTTTTCATTTTCTCTGTTCCATCCTTCTCTTTGCACATGCAACCTTACTTTGTCCTTTTTTTAGTTGCCTTGCTGCCTTTAATATACACCATATGTTCTGCACTCCTATGCTTTTCTTCTATATCCCAAGTTTCTTTCCTGTTATGAGGAGGATTCATTACAAAAAGTTTTCATACACACTTCAGCCACCCTCCATGCAGAGTAAGGATAGCTTGGGTCATGATATTCATGAACATAATATGTAGAAATGTAAATGCATCTTGTGCACAATGTTCATTATTTTGCAGGTGATAACCATGATTTATATTCCTGCAGTACAGCTGACCCCCTGCAATGGTGCTCCCTCCCCTCCCATTTTCATGTATAGTACACAGGAGCATCTAGTATGCTGGTGTACCAGTCATGCCTATTTTCCAGATGACTAGCAGTACTACAGAGTAGAGTGAAATAAGACAGACAGTGTGCCTTGCCACATGCAATGTTGGGCTACTTAATAAGACATACTATACATAATTAAGCTACCTTACTTCACTGTGCTGTGGTCCTCTGTCATAACTGGCCCTAATTCATAAAGGATTCATAGTTACTAAGCATGATAGCAGAGCCATAACTAGGTTATCTCATGCCCTGGGAAGTTTCCCAGGTTAGCACCCACCCAGACCAAAGTTAAAGACCAAATAAAAGTCAGAGATTAAAAAACAGGTTTTCTTCATTACAGTTACTAGCTTACAAACAATGCTGGCCTAACTAAAGTGCAAGTAAAGCAAATGCATTCATTTAGGAAGCCATGCTATCACCCATAGCTTCTTAATTAAATGCCAGTGTTGCACTTGGCCCTATTAGCAACTGCCAATTTTACTACCTAACAGCTTGCACTCAGTAACGTCCCCCTTCATCCTGCTGTAGTTATGGTTCTGGGGACAGGATTCATTACCTTATTACAGTAATGAGAGGGTATGGTGCTGTGCAAGCTCTCATTGGCAGCAGCTCACCAGTGTCACTGTGCGAGAGAAGATCAGGTCTGTATGAGGCAGCAAGTTTGCCTGCATCATAGTAAACTCTGATACAAGTAGGAATTGTCATGGAAATCTTGATTTAGACCAAGTTGGAATGCTGCCCAGTAGTATATGCTGAACAAAATGCATCATTGGAGAGGATTGCTGCACTGACAAGTGGAGCACTGTTGTGTGGTATGCAATTACTGTCCCATAGGTAACATTTGTGAGACCAGCCAGTACTACAATGGTGCAGATTGTTGAATGGCATATTATCATGAGCAGTTTAATTTACAGTTGGAATCAGTCATTAATGCACTAGCCTTACACAATGGAGAAAGAAAGCTCAAGAGGTGTTGCATGGCCTTGCAAATAGTTTTGTATGTCATTCTGTGGCACACTATGTCCTATTCTTTGTCACAAAATGTTTATAAATAGAGCCCAAACTATAGCATTATGGATCTGCTCACTGCCACTATTTTATCAAAGAAGGGCAGTAGATCTGACATAAACTGCACTTGTTGCAAAAAGTTACAGATATTTACCAAGTAGCTTTGTTTCTATCAAAATGTAAAATTAGTAGTCAAAAGCTGATCACCAACCCCAGATACTACCACTTTGCCCTAAGAAGTGCATCAGTGCTGAGGACAGGGTCAAGACAGACTATGAATATGAACTATTACCTTCTTTCTGTGCTACACCAACCAGAAATGTGACTCACTATCCTTGGCTAAATTCTGAAACAGTCTAAGCTTTAAGTAAGGCATTGATCAAAGCTTACATTGTCATTTAGATAACTATTCAAAAACTGGTTTGTGAGCCAACTAGCGTAACATATGCTAATGATGCCGCATGTCATCATGGGAATTCTCATCCATACAACGGAGTCCAGATTTACACAACTGCAAAACCAGACTTCAGGGTATGTATATAAAAAGCATAACCATGCAAAAAATATTTCATTTTACAGTATGGTAAGTGTGCTACCCAGTATATTTTGCTGTCAGTTGTTGTGGTTATTATTATTATTATTTTGATTTTTTATAAGACATTACTCTAGATATATGACCAAGCTAGTAAAGATGTGCAGCAGGTAAGGGTGATAAAGGATAATGAGGGAAACATACTCACAATGAGGAGAGTGTGTTGAGCAGATGGAAAGAGTAGTTTGAGGGGCTGATGAATGAAGAGAATGAGAGGGATAGAAGGTTAGATGATGTGCGGAAAGTGAATCATAAAGTGCAATGGATTAGCAAGGAGGAAGTAAGGATAGCTATGAAGAAGATGAAGAATGGAAAGGCTGTTGGTCCAGATGACATACCTGTGGAAGCATGGAGGTGTTTAGGTGAAATGGCAGTGGAGTTTTTAACTAGATTGTTTAATGAAATCTTGGAAAGTGAGAGGATGCCTGAGGAATGGAGAAAACGTGTTTTGGTACCGATTTTTAAGAATAAGAGTGATGTGCAGAGCTGTAGTAACTACAGAGGGATTAAATTGATCAGTCACAGCATGAAGTTATGGGAAAGAGTAGTGGAAGCTAGGTTAAGAAGGGAGGTGATGATTAGTGATCAGCAGTATGGTTTCATGCCAGGAAAGAGCATTACAGATGTGATGTTTGCTCTGAGAGTGTTGATGGAGAAGTACAGAGAAGGTCAGAAGGAGTTGCATTGTGTCTTTGTGGACTTAGAGAAAGCATATGACAGGGTGCCTAGAGAGGAGTTGTGGCATTGTATGAGGAAGTCGGGAGTGTCAGAGAAGTATGTAAGAGTGGTATAGGATATGTACAAGGGTAGTGTCACAGCGGTGAGGTCTGCGGTGGGAGTGATGGATGCGTTTAAGGTGGAGGTGGGATTACATCAAGGATCAGCTCTGAGCTCTTTCTTATTTGCATAGGTGATGGACAGGTTGACAGATGAGATCAGACAGGAGTCCCCGTGGACTAAGATGTTTGCAAATGACATTGAGATCTGTAGTGAGAGTAGAGAACAGGTGGAGGAGACCCTGGAGAGGTGGAGATATGCTCTAAAGAGAAGAGGAATGAAGGTCAGCAGGACTAAGACAGAATATATGTGTGTGAATGAGAGGGAGGATAGAAGAATGGTGAAGATGCAGGGAGTAGAGGTGGCGAAGGTGGATGAGTTTAAATACTTGGGATCAACAGTTCAGAGTAATGGTGAGTGTGGAAGAGAGGTGAAGAAGAGAGTACAGGCAGGATGGAGTGGGTGGAGAAGAGTGTCAGGAGTGATTTGTGACAGACGAGTACCAGTAAGAGTGAAAGGGAAGGTCTACAAGAGGGTAATGAGACCAGCTAGGTTATATGGGTTGGAGACAGTGGCATTAACAAAAAGGCAGGAGTCAGAGCTTGATGTGGCAGAGTTAAAGATTTTAAGATTTGCACTGGGTGTGACAAGGATGGACAGGATTAGGAATAAGTATATTAGAGGGTCAGCCCAGGTTGGAAGGTTTGGAGACAAAGCCAGAGAGGCAAGATTACATTGGTTTGGACATGTGCTGAGGAGGGATGCAGAGTATATTGGGAAAAAGATGCAAAGGATGAAGCTGCCAGGTAACAGGAAAAGAGGAAGGCCTAAGATAAGGTTTATGGATGTGGTGAGAGAGGACATGCAGGTGATTGGTGTGACAGAGCAAGATGCAGAGGACAGGAAGTAATGGAAACAGTTGATCCGCTGTGGCGACCTCTAACGGGAGCAGCCGAAAGAAGAAGACTCTAGATATATTCCTATGAATTCTGTGTGCTAATGTGTTTTGGTTTAGGTTTATTTAATATGTTCTGTTATTATGTATTTGAGACAAAACTGTTATATTTATCAATGTGTTCCTCAGTTCTTTCTTTCTGAGTATCCCTCCCCCATACATATCATGAAGCACTTCTCATTTTTTTTCTCATATATAGTTTGTCTATGCATTTTCCAGCCATATTTCCTGTTGGAAGGTAGGTAGGTAGTGGAGAGTAATATTAGGTCATCATGTCAGATTCTGTAATGTTATCATTATCAGACTCCATCATTGACTGTTTTGTATCTGCTCCAATGTTTCAACTATCCTTTGTTCCACTCTACTGGGCACTGCATCTGTTTATATCTTTCTTAATCAATGTCATTGTTGCTGTATGTCCACTCAGTGTGGTTTTCCATTGTCATGTTTCTCTGCTATGCCCATATACACAGTGTCCAGTAAACACTTTATTCAACATTGGGTATACATTAGTAGATCTCAATCTTGCCTTGAATGCCTAATAAGATCCCCGAACTCTGCATGTCATTGAATTGCATTTGGTGTTTCCTCACTGTAACAAATTAGGAAAAGGTTTGTAGCATTGTAATCCCGCAGTGTTTTCCACATTCCTCTCCATCTGCATTGCATATTTGTGGAGGTTTGCCACTACTGTTACCTGCTTGGACAGAATTTCTTCTCAGGATACAACTTCCACAATGCTGAGTCTTATTGAAATCTATCTCCAGAGCTCCAACTGAGATGCATAGCTTTGGACTAGTAGGAAGGATCATGGCTTTTGGCTTACTTTTGCCCACTTCCATAGAATAACACTGGAAGTTATTGCAGGAGGCAGTTCATTTGTTATCAAGTGTATCTGAGATGTACAGTATGGAGCAGATTTCCAAAGCATAAGATTACTCATAAACTAGAATGTTCCTTAATATGGGAAAGAACAATATGTCTAACACACACACACATGCACACCCAAGGATCTTTCTTTGTTTATGTGCATAGGTACATAAACTGTTAGGTTTGTAGGTAAATACTAGGCTAGCTGCCATGGCAGACCATTTTAAGCCAAGACAATTTCCCTTCAAAGGTGAGAATCAAACCCTGTACTTTGTATCTGTGAGGTAAACACCTTAATCATTATGCCAGTCACTAACCTATTACAAACCTACCCAACAACTAGTGGTCAGAATCAAACTCTGTACCTTGTATCGGTGAGTTAAAGATCTTAACCATTATATCAACCCCCCAATAAAGGTTGTCTAGGCTAGCTGCCCCTTTTGGACCATTTTGAGGCTATGCAATTTATGTTGGTGAGAATTAAACCATGTACCTTTTGTCTGGGAGGTAAACACTTTAACCATTATACCAACGTCCAATCTTTAGTCACTATATCATGTTACTATAACATGTCTTACAAACCCCAAATATTTAATGTAATTCTCCAGCAGTTCAATCACCTCATGTAGCAAGCATACTTAGACGGTAAGAGAATTAGGATATTGAATCACAGGCCTTGGAAATAGCTATGCAAAGACAAGTAGTATATTTGCATATATCCATGGTAGCAAAAATGATGCTCATGAGGCAGTACAGAAATGGGATGGCTCTGAGGGCTACTAAGAACCCATTCTTTTCATCTGGCTATACATTATATTTACTGATGTTTCTGCTCAGGAGACAACCAAGATGGGTCACAAACTGATTAGTCTTTGGTTAACTTCAGGAGTACGGTGTTCATGTGGAGCATGTAAATAGACTGCTGCAGAACAGCTGTCAAGTATAAGCAACAGTGTGCTGAAAGTGATTCATATGAAATGATAACAATGTCCTTAAGGCTAGTTCCAATTTTACTGTACCTCCCCTCTCCTATTCCCTCTATCATCACATATTAATTTGTTGCACGCAACCCTCCCTTAACTTGAAATCACTAGCCACCCTGCTGCATATACCTGCTAACCAACATCAAAGAAAGAGGGATGAAGAACCAGTTTTTCAGTGTTAGATTCAGCTGTGGCATGCTTATGAGGTCATTTGTTCGGAATAAAATGGCATTACAATATACATTTTGCATACACAACCCCACTGCATCACCCACACAACTGCCTCTTAAATATGCTAACTTTGAGACTGCACAATATGGAAAGAGCACATTTCTTATCCCCAGTATTACAGCAATCTCACTCACCACCATTGGCCATCTATTCTTTCTACCAAACAGAGTTGGCAGAACAGGTGTTGAAAATGTGCACGTGTGTGTGTGTATGTGTGTGTGTGTGTGTGTGTGTGTGTGTGTGTGTGTGTGTGTGTGTGTGTGTGTGTGTGTGTGTGTGTGTGTGTGTATATATATATATATATATATATATATATATATATATATATATATATATATATATATATATCGGTCCCTGTCAGATAATGGAGTTTTCAGAAACTCAAAATTCACATGGATTGAGAAAACTGAAACTTTTGAATGGAGATAGCGGTACAGTGAGGATCGGGAAATTTACCCTTTTCCCCACTGTAGGGCCATCTCAGAGTTGGTATATATAATTTGAAGGGGGTGCAGGGGGCTTGCTCCAGTGCAAAAATGTAAAAAAAAGTAGATTTTTGTGTTTTTTTTGTGTTTTCTTTTTGAAGATTGAGTTTTCAGAAACTTGATCATATGGTCTCAACCATATAAATTTTGAGTTTCTGAAACTTGATCTTCTGATGTAGACCCATATATATATATATATATATATATATATATATATATATATATATATATATATAGGGTTCCTATTAGAACCACGAGCGCTTGATATTTCGAATGGCATATGGTCGACACCATATGATCGAAATTTCAAGCGTTCGAAGGTTAAACATAACAGCGCCATTTGGTGCAAAATGGGAGAATTTCTCTTTTCTGCACTGAAGTGCGATCTCGGAGTTGGTATATTTAAGTAGGGGGGTATGGGAGGGCTTGCCCCCCACGTGGAGGATGCAAGGGGGCTTGCCCCCCTGCCTGCACCGTTAAGGTAAGTTTTTTTTTGTTTGTTTGTTTTATTATATATTAGAACTTTTAAACTTCGATCATATGTTGTCAAACATATGGGATTCGAAGTTTAGAAAGTTTGAATATATAATATAGATCCTATATATATATATATATATATATAAATATATATATATATATATAGAGAGAGAGAGAGAGAGAGATAAATATATAGATATATACACATAGATGGATACATAGATATTTAGAGAGAAGAGGTATTCCATACTTTTCACAATGTGAATGCTTCAGTTCATGCACATTTACAATTAAGCTGCATAAGCCTTATTGCACAGTTTACAAGATACAATAAGGCTAAGATGAATATGACTTGTGTAGTCATTCATTCTGGATAGCACTGCAGTGCAATGGTTAAATATGTTTGCTCACAACACTGGATTCTCCACTCCAATTCTCATATTGATTTCCTTCTGTGCAGTGTCTGCATGCCACAGCTGTATCTACAGTACATGGATTATGCTAGATGCTCCAGTTTTCTCCCATGTTACAAAACATGCCATAGGTAACTTTATACTAGTAATCCTACAAATTACCCACAGCTCTATTTGAAGAGAATCTACATACTTTTGTGTGTGTCTGTCTGTCTGTTCATATCCTGTAATAGACTGACATTGTCTTTAGAATTAGTTGCTCTGTCTTGTGCTCACTGAGTAGCAGGAAGAATTCTGGCACTGCATGATGTTGAGTTCAGTTAGGCTAATAAATGGATAATGAATGAGTTCATTTATTATGTTATTTACTTCTTAATCTTATTCATGGTTACAAGAATGTTAGAGTCTCCTCTGGTACTCAGTGGGCACAAAGCAGAGAACTAATCCTGAATGGAATACTGGTCCATCTTAGGATGCTTGCATAAAGTTATATACATACTGCATGCACACTTACATGCTGCTTAGATGACAATAGTTTCACCTAATAGCATGTTTTTGGAATGGGGGAATAAACAAGAGAAGCCAGTAATAATCCACATGGGCAGAAGGAGGACATACCGACTCAGTCAGGATGCACTCAGCCAGGAAATGAACTAGAAAGGGGTGAGGGTTGGCCAGATGTTTAAGGTGTTTCCCTTACAGACACAAGATGTAGGGTTTGATTCTCAAATGGGATAACCGGCTAGGATAAAATGGCCAACAAGGGCACATAGCTAAGTAGGAACCTATGGCGCTAAGAAAACCAAAAGCTGTGAAGTAGCAGTGCTAGCTGTTGTATCGCTGTGCCACTTTGATTTGCATAAGGCTGACCTACTTATAATAAGTGCGTGTGTGTGTGTGTGTGTGTGTGTGTGTGTGTGTGTGTGTGTGTGTGTGTGTGTGTGTGCCACCCAGATGTGTCATGTGACGGTATTATATGAAGGCTAGATAACTAAAGCAAAAAGCAAATGTTATTTATGGGATGTACAGGGTCCACCAGTGGTCAGTGTAAGTTCTGAATTAGCATATAAAAGCAGCCTTGAGTAAACATTCTGTTACACATGCTAAGCAGCTGCTTACTGTCATGCATGTAGCAATATATTCATTTTTTTCTGCATTGATTTATTCCTGACTAGCAAAAGAAATGTAATTTATGTACATATGTGTATAGGTTCATAGGTGTGTACTAGGTTAATGGCCCTGGAGCCTTTACAAGCCTAGCCCACAGGATTACCCTGGCATCATGCCACCCGTTAAACATTTCCTGAACTAAACGATGCCATGTCCTATGAATGTCTGAATCTGTAGTGTTCCGATATCAGCAAGACTGCTAGTAGGACAGTGGGCACTTCTCATAAGCAGGACTAAAGTCAGTTACTGCAGTAAGTTACTCATTTTCCTTAGGAAATGCTGCATGTTATAAGAAATGCTGCATGTTAACCTTAACATTTTTTATTTTATTTACACAATTTGTAAGGTGTAACATAAAAAGATGAATATGAGTGTATGCAAGCACGATTTTGAATGCAGCATACGGAAAAATAAATCTGATTTGGGTAAAAGTGCTAAACCCTTTACTCAGTAGTCATTCTTGTGCCTTTTGTTACACTATTTTTGAACAGATCCACTATTGCTGTACTTGAGTATAGTACTGCTTTGCTTTAGCTTCTGGATGTCCAGATATTCAGGATGCATCAGGCAACAAATAATTTATCTATATCTGTCCCCAGAATTCAACAAACTCCATGCAGGCTTTGTGCAAAGCCTACATAGAGTTTACATGTGTGTGTGGTGGTGTGTGGTGAGCATCAGTGCACAATGCATATTCATGTCGCAAATCACATTTAAGTGAGGTTTCATGGCTGGCAGCAGTGTTGCCAGTCAGGAAACCATGTAAGCAAACATGGATAGCACTCGTTTAAACCAGAGCACTGACAGTGCGTTGTTTTGCACAGAATGCCGCAGTGATCGACAGAGCTTCACAGATAGCTCTCAATTTCTTAGTGCAAGACATCTGGCCAAATGTCAACATAATGTGGGGACAATGACCCAGAAATATGGGCATATTTGACATATATGCCCTGTAGAAATGTGCTAGAATTACCTGGTGTTTGTGTTAAGGTACTTGTTCTGAAGGATTTGAAGTATGGAACTCAAACATACCTCTCAACCTCTCAGAGCAAGAAATCTGGACAAAGCCATACATAATGGGGAGACAAAAACACAACAATAGGGACATTTTTGAAAATATTGCTGTTACAAACTTAGAAAGTTGATAGAATAATAAGTTTTACATTAGCATGACTTTTCTGAAGAGCTTGAAGTTTGAAACTCACGTCTTTCATAATTTTCTGACTTCACTCCACAATGATATGCCAATGACTTGCCAGAAAACCAAAAAAAGATCAAAAATATGTTACAAAAATATAGAAATTCTGCAAAAATCTGGACAGTTGAGAGATATGATTACTCAAATGTATGTAATATTAAGTCACATCAGTCCTGAGATCATCACAGTGAAATGGCAGAAAGCCACAAATGTGATAAAGAACACGTCTGAACAGCCTGTGAATATCTGGACAGTTGGGAGGTATGAATGTGAAGTATATGGTCCAAACACAGTACAGGACAATATATCTACAGTGCAGAGTATTGTGATATCCCTTTCCTGTCATTCTCTACTGAAGCTGTGTAAATAATCTGTAACAGTCCATGGACTGCCATGTAAAATAAATACTTAGGGGAAGTGTGTTCATTGAATAGGGACACACATATGAATTGTAGGAATGTGCACAGGGAAAGATGACATGTGAAACAACCATATGTACAGCAGATGAGGGCATGTCGATGGAAGATGGATGTAGCAGCAGCACCAATCATGTATATATAGTACAGTAGGGACTGCACAGTGAAAATGTGTATTATGTGACATTCACACAAAGTGACACTACAATGGGGTGGATGTCTGTGTGAAATAAGCATCCTTACATGAATAATGCAGAGAACATCTGATATACAATTGTGGTAAGGTGCATGTTTTAAACCCGTGCAAACTAAATTGCCTGAATATAAGTGTAATCACAGCAGAGGTTTCCAACAAGTAGGGCACAGGTAAAGGGTCATGGATAACATTAAAGAACCAACCACAATCACGGACAATATCAGAATAATACCAAAAGCTACCCATGCCTCTGACAGAGAATATATAATATAGAGTAAGAGATGATTCTGCACAAACACAGTTGTACAACTATTATGATACATGCACACTCTATGAGGGTAATCACACACACTGCCCTGGCACTGTAACATCTGCTGGAGGTGTTAGGAGGGATACTGCTATACCTGTATGCAATATTATGAGCAATACAGGCTAGTTGACTGGTGTGTATGGCATATATATATATATATATAGAGAGAGAGAGCACAATGCACAGTGTCACGAATGATATCCATGCAACACCTATGTATGCAGTGTATTCAACACCAGAACAGGCAGCAGACATGTATCTGGTGTAACAACTTGATTGGTGCTCTGTGCTATTGGGCAGTCACATTTATGACACAAAATGAACACCTAGGTGTGGCAAATAAGCTGTGTGACAGCTCACTGTGACAAAGGTGGTACACTTCAGTTAGACATCAGTGGAAGATGTGTGGGGAGGTACATGAAGAAGAGTGCATTCTTCACAGTTATTGATGTGATGAAGGCTGAGAACTATGAAGATATTATGGCCTTTGATGTGGATGTCCTTCACATACTCAGTACTTGTGTTACATATAAGGGAGTAGTCAGCACTGTGATCACATGCTAGTAGACATTCCACTTACTATCTACCCCAGGACACAGGTCACATGCCCATTGGTCTGAATATAGGATGTGATGTCTACATTATACTTGTATTTTGTGTTTGTTTTCCTGACATAACAAATCCCCTCATATTTTCTTGTCATTGCAAGCATTGTCATGACTATGGCAACAGTTTTTATTATGTGTTGATACTGTCTGAATTAAACTAATATCACAGTTGGACTCAATTTCTCACTATCTGCAGTCCTTCAACCAGCTGTTTGGGCACAAGATGTCATCTGTGATGTCCATAACTTAACTAATGGACAGGAAAGGGCCTAGGAGATAGCCCTGATGTACAGACCTCATCACTGGACTTGAGATATAGGTCACATCACACATTTTAACTTAGTGAGATAACACATATGTGATACACTGGTCTACTCACTTGGTGATATAGCTGTTCATGGTCACATCTGATAGTGTTGATTGAATACCTCAGTGTGGATTTGTGTCAAATGCCTTGACCTGGTCAAGTTCCACAAGATGATGACCTCTATGAGGGCATCTATCAGATGTAACAGACATGATGCAACATTAAAAACTCACACATGTCTGTTGCACACAGCTGGGATATTACTAGTGTCCATTAGAAACGGTCCATGATGACATGCTGGTCTACCTCACAGTTGAGGAGAGTCAGGATGCTTGTATACATGCATGCATCAGGTGCTTTCCCCCTAACTCAGATGGATGCATGTTGATGTATACCTTTCTATGGGAACATAACCCATGTGGAGGTTGTGGACTTTGACTAACCAAGTTTGCTGACTCTTCATATTGAGTGCAATCATTGAGTCTACCAGTTATGATAACATACTACAGGAGATGCTAACACAGACAAATGATTGGTGACAAAGCCACACAATCTACAAATAAATGCAGAAATCCGTCTTTATGTTGTCTTTCTGAAAAATGGAATTCCATGCTAATTACAGCATCAACAACAGTCCCCCTATGCTGAAACCCAGTGATGCAAGCACTGAAAACACATGTAGATAGCAATCTGAAGTTCAACAACCAAGAGTCTACATTGGCATTGAAAGCCTGTGTTGTGCACATCATAAGTCACACCAAAATATTCAAACATAGGATTGTATAACAGCACTGTATACAAACCTCTTCAGAACACTAACAGAGTATGCTCTCTTTTGCATGTACCTCACCAGACACCCACAGCAGCTAGATAAACCACAGGCCTTCCTTATCAAGAAAACACAGGGCTTACAAACCATGCCATGATACATGTGGATAGACTAAAAGCTATGTCACAGTAATCTGTATCGTATAGTATGAGATGATTTCCACCTGGCCTCTAGGCCAGTCTCTGATGCTGTCCTGGTGGCAATAGTGCACATCCACAAATCATATACAGCCAATGACATCAGCAGTGTCCATTGAGCAGAATATGGTAATAACAGTGTCCCACATGTGGGTGTAAAAGGCTCTCTGTACTGTCAAGCAAGATCACAAACACACACACACACACACACACACACACACACACACACACACACACACACACACACACACACACACACACACACACACACACACACACACACACACACACACAGATGACTGCAGTGAGAAAAGAAACCCTGCATATCTAAGTACACAGACTACAGATCTCTATATTTAATGCAAGCACCACAGCTCAAGTCTGACTTGGAGTGTCTCAGATAACACTTTATACCTGATGACAACAGCAGTCTCTGTTGAGGAGATCAATAACAGAGTCCCAGATGCTGGTGTAAAAAGCTCTCTGTAATTTCAAGCAATAGCACAAACACACACACACACACACACACACACACACACACACACACACGCACACACGCACACACACACACACACACACACACTCGCTCTCTCTCTCTCTCACACACACACACACTCACACACACATACACACACACACACAAAAAACACACCTAGTTGTATGCAGTGAGAATAGAATCCCTAAGTATACATTTTTACAGAATGCAGTACTTTATGCCAGCGCCATGGCACAAGTCAGAATTTTACAACACTGCAGGTCAGCTTTTACTGGATGACATTAGCAGGCCATGGTGGAGAAAAGATGTTGGGAGGCATTCACAAAATGGATGTGTAGTCATGTGCAAGTATCAAAATACTTTTAATCCATGGCATTGGAGCAGTAACTGTAGGAGACTTAATTCTGCTCTTCTATTTAGACACACACACACACACACACACACACACACACACACACACACACACACACACACACACACACACACACACACACACACACACACACACACACACACACACACACACACACACACTTGACTGCAGTGAGAACAGAGCCCTTACCCATCTAAGTAAACCAACTACAGAACACAGTACTTTATGCAAGCTCCAAAGCACAAGTCTGACTTTTACAAGACTGTAGGTCAACTTATACTGGATGACATCAGCAGGCCACGTTGAAGAGAAGATGTTGGGAGGCCTGCATGGGTTCATAGCTTCATAGGTTCATAGGAGGTTATTAGCCTAAAGACCCTAGGGCATTTACAAGCCTAGCTGTGTGAGCATAGTTAGATGGTCATTGTTAGCAGAGTAATTTTGTGAGCAGCACTGAATGGCCCTGTCCATAAGGGGCACAGGTGCCACCCCAGGGGTGAATTTACAATAACCCATCCAGTTGTCAAGGTTGCGCTTGAATAGATTCATTGAGGAGCACTGCTTCACACTCAGTGGGAGCCTATTACAGAGGAGTGTCAGTCACTGGGAGATATATCTGTCTCCCCAGCATGTTTTGTTTATGTCATAGGCTAGGTTGAGATCCCTGGAGCAAGTTATTCTTGTCCCATTTGATTTGCAAAGGTCCAGCATTTCCAGTAGGGCAGGGTCTGAGACTGCTTTGTAGGCCAGTCATAGGTCACCTCTCAGCAGCCTGCATGATACTAAGTACAGTGACAGGTCTTTCAGTCTTTCCATATATGTCAGGTTTTGGAGGCCCTTGATTCTCCCAATCACAAATCTCTGTGCTTTCTCCAGTTGCTGCACATGTCTGGTGAGGTACAGCCAGAAGGAAGCATTGTACTCAATTAGTGATCTGATAAGGGTAGAGGACAGCACAGCTATGGCCTCCCTGGTCTTGGGTATGATGGCCTTATTTTGGTGCACAATGCAGAATGAGTGTCCCACCACTATGGAAGCATAGTGATTGAAGTGTAGATTGCTATCAGCATGTGTCCCCCATGTCTTGCAAGACTGTGTTTGAGCTTAGAGGAGTGTTATGTATATTATAATTTGCAGGGGTACTGCACTGACAACCAAAGGGGACAATGATGAGGCATCATTTGCTTTAAGGTTCAGTCCATGAGTTTGGCACCAATCATATGCCTATGTCAGCCCCTTCGCATCATTGGGGGACTCTATATGACTGTGGCCAGTTAGCCATCTGCAAACGTGGTAAACCAAAAATTATCTACCTTTGCCTGAGCTTCAGAGAAATAGTTTCCAAATAGTTGAGGGCACAGCACAGACCCCTGTGGTATTCCACTGGTAAAGTGGTCTAGTGGTGGAGGTGCGGTCCCCAACTTTGACAGTGTGTGTTCTGTCAGCAAGTCAGTTGGCTATCCATCTAGTAATATATGGGTTAATTCCCAGATGAGATATTTTCTTTATGATACATGAATGGGGGATAGTGTCAAGGGCCTTGGATAACTCGCTATTGACAGTATGTCCTGTTATCCCCAATCCAGGTCTTTGGGGGTCAGTATCAAAGAAGTCCACTAGGTTTAATAAGCAAGGCCTACCCTTGACAGAACCAACATGGGTTGATTCAAGTGTGTTGAAGGTCACCCATGTCCCTGTAGATAAGGTCCATGCTGATAACTTCCCTAGCTTTGTAAATAAGGCTTTTTAGGCTTATGGGTCAATAGTTCTAGTTCTGCATGTTACCAGATTGATGTGCATTGCATATCACACAACACTGGATATTAATTTCTGTATTGTAGGTGATATACATGTGGAAAAGGTACATAGACTCCAGGGTTGCAGTACTTGGAAGGAGGCAACATATGGCTGTATTGTAAATATGTGACATATTGTTAGATAGGGCTTTCATTTTGTTATGTTTCCCCTTGTAATTTCATGTCATAGGCAGGAAATGGAAAGTAAACAGCAGTAATATATAATACTATTTACTTTTCCATAGCACTGCGAGCAGTGGGTTTGCACATCGATTGACAAAGTATTTGGCCATGGAAGATACACATTTCCAATACTATTCATGTTTGCGCATAGCTAAGCAGTGCACACACACAAGCTGCATTGCTAAAGTCTGAGAGTTAGTACTGAGTCTATGAAACACACCTGCTGCTTAACTGACTCTGTGGCCGCAGGTGTAAATGCATTGACACATTTCTTTTTCAGTGTTGATGATACTGGGTTTGAATCCAGGTGTATCTAATACTTTTAAATAAACATTAATAATGCAATGACATGAATTCTTTATAGTACATGTGTTGGTGTGTTTGGCATAGCACAGCTGGTTTAAGTGACATTGTCAGGAGGTAGCCACAGCATTTTGCTTCCACTCACTGTCAGTGTGCATTGGTGCACAATGCACACCTCCATGTAAACATGAACCCCAAAAAGTGAAGGGATCCATTTGATTTTTTTGCTACGTGTGTGTTTGTGGGTGATTCTATTTTTTGACCAGATTAAAGTGGTGAAGTGGGGAGCAAGCAGGGAGGAAGAACAAAGGGAAAACAGTGCAGGAATGTGCAGTAGCAAGGTAGGAAAGAACCATAGCTATCCATTTCTTTAACAGTGTAAAATGAAAATATGTGCAGAATATTAACTGAATTTGGGCTGTCACCTCCACAAAGAGGCATGGCCACAATGCAATCATGTTGTATAGCCAAGTGGACTGAACCAAGTGTGTCAAGAAGACATGTGTGCAGAATGGACAGCTATGTATGGGACAATATATTTTTTTGTGTGTGTGACAGGTGCTCATTTATTTTTTATTTAAAAGAGAGAGGGATGTTGGGGAAGGGATGTAGGTATGTCTGGGTCAGGTAAATTGGGTAAGTGGGGAAGCAACTGCAAACAGACAAGGCAAACAAGACAAGAGACAAGGACAGTGATGACCACAAAAGGTTGGGGACATCACGATTGGGGTGAGAGAGAGTACAACCCAGGCCATGACCATCAAGCTTGGAGACATTGAGAATCGAGTCCTCACCCACTGGACTGTCATCAGTGTCACCTTGCTCTGTTGGTGGCTGAAGTTCTAGACACTCTATAACTTCTCTTAGACACAGGCTCAGTGTTTAGAAGCTGTAAGGCCAAATGTGTCATCACGTGCTGCTTGTAGGCTAAGCCATACTTAAATTGTTATTCCTTAAGATGCAATTCAGATTAATTTTATGACATTCATTAGAAATTATTAAACTGTTAAAGGCAAACTATCCAAACCTTAAGAACGTCTGACAAAGAAAAAATGTTGCTATTAACTTAATGGATTTTTAATAATTTCTTAGAACAAATGAGAAGTACTGAATTAAAATTAAGGGGTTATCTTTGTAACACTCCTGTAATTGACAAACCAAAGATAACATAAGACTAGCCTGTTAAAATTCATAATGAAAAGTCAAAGGGTCAGACTATTAGCTAAGTGCTCTTTCAGACTCGTAGCTTGATATGTAAATTCTCTAATCAGCTTCAAGATTATGCAAAAAGGAATTTTATAGTGTATATATTTTAAAGGATAGATAAAAGATATAGCCGATACAATTACTATAGATCATGAGATAAATAAAATATCAACTGCTTTTCTCTTATTATTGCCTCCATGATATATAATAACAATGTTTATTCCCGTGAAAGCTGTATAACCATTAATGTAACAGTAAATCATGCAATGAAGATTAAAAACAGCTGTTTAGCTCTGCTGACCCTTTTAGAATGTTTAACATTTTATCTGAAGGACAGTGATGTAAGCTCACTATTGTCAAGAACTTTTGTTGGTGTATACACCAGAATTCTGCAAACATGAGATCGCTACCACCTCTTTTTATAACCCCACCTCTTCCACCAGGCTCCCTAGGTACTAGGCCATCTGCCTAAGGGCCTAAGTAAGCCTAAGCCTAGTCAACAAGTTCCCTGGCTTATGCCATCCAAGAAAGTTAATTTCCTGTGCCCCTGTTGAGCAGAGCCACAGAAGTGATCCCCGGGGTGTATTTCTTATTTTCCATCCACTCATCAAGATTTTTCTTGAAGAGTGCTAATGAGGAACTTTGCTTGACATAAATGGGTAGCTTTTTCCAGAGTATAGGAAGTCTCTGGGACAGGAATCAATCCCTCCAGCATGTCCTGTTTATTGTGGTGACAAGGTTTAGGTCCCTAGAGTGTGCAGCTCGGAGGGATTGGGATTTCTTTAGGTGTAGCATGTCCAACAGCTTTGGGTTTAACATAGCTTTATATGTTAGGCAGAGATCTCCTCAGAGTAGGTGATATACTACAGAGTAAAGCTGGAGTTTTTTGAGATGGTCAGTATAGGGCATCTGTTTGAGGCCAGTAATCCTCTTTGTGGGGTACTTCTGTGGCCTTTCCAACTGCTGCAGATGTCTTGCGAGGTACATTCCAAAAGGGGCGTTGTATCTATAATGGGTCTAATGAGTGCCGAGTAGAGGGGAACAATGACCTCTTTTTCCTAGATGAGAACCCTTTTGTGATGAGGTGTGCCACATAGAAGGATTTCCTGACTACTGTGGTGATGTGATTCTCAAAGGAGAGACTACTGTCCACCTGGGTCCCAAGGTCTCATATCACACATTTGGCAATTCGTAGACTGCCGTTTATGTGGTAGTTCATGGGTACAGAGGTTTTACCAAAGGGGATGACAATGCACTTTTTGTCAGTGAGCTTGAGGCCATGCCTCTGACATCAGGCATCTGTCTCAGTGAGGCCCATCTGTAGAATGTCCACATCATTTGGGGACTCAACTATGGCTCCTAGTTTGCAGTCATCTGTGAACTTCATTAGCCAGAGGCCTTCTGTGTCAGCCTGTAGTTCAGAGAAGTAGCAATCAAACAGGAGAGGTCCCAGGACTGATCCCTGCGGTACTCATTTTGTGACAGATTTGAAGTCAGATTTGGAGTCTGCAACTTTTACAGTGTGAGTTCTGTCAGTGATCCAGTTGGCAACCCATCTTATGACGTAGGGATTTATACCTAGTTTAGTGAGTTTAGCTATAATTCCAGAATGGGGGATGGTGTTGAAAGCCTTGATGAGGTCAAGATAGGCTGTGTGAACCACCTTACCCTCATCTACGGCTTTGATGACTACCTCAAAGAAGTCGATCAGGTTCAGAAGGCATGCCTTGCCTTTCACAAACCCGAACTGGGTGGGGTCCAGAGTTTGGAGTTTACCAATGTCTTTGTTTATGAGTTCCATGATGATACGTTCCATGGCCTTGCAGACCAGGCTCGTTAGGCTAATAGGATGATAGTTCCCAGGATCAGTGGTGGCTCCCCCTTTATGGAGAGGGATAACTGTTGCTCTGCGCTACTCAGTAGGCACAAAGCCTGACATGAGACTATGATTGAACATGGTGCTTAGGTGGGGAGCCAGTTCATTCTGAAGTTCGTGTAAAATGCAGCCTGGGATGTTGTCCGGTCTCATGGTTGCTGTGTTTTTGGGTTTAGAGAGTGCAGCTTTTACCTGCATAGATGTGATTACAGGGACTCTGCATTCTTCCTGTATAGATATGGACCCTTTAGGCGGTGGGGGGGTAAAGTTATCACTGAATCTATCTGCCAGTATGCTGGCAATATCAGTTGGTTCTGTAACTTTCGTGCCATTGTGCTGTAACTCAGAGCAGATCTGGGTGTTGCCATTGAGATTCTTGACATAGCTATAGAATGCTTTGTGGTTGCCCTTAGAATCAGTGGTGATTTGGTTTTTGTAGCTAGCTTTGAAGGCTCTTATAAGGGATCTCAGCTTCTTAATGAGGGTGACCAGGGAGCTCCTCCACTTATGGGATTTTACTCTCTTTTGCAACAGTTTCTTCCTTCTGTTGTAGAGTTTGTTTATGGCAGGGGACCACTAGACTGGCTTCCTTTTTTTGGAGGATAGGGTCTTGGTTCTGTTTGAGATAACACGATCCATGCACTCGTGTAAGTGCTTACAGAGTTCATTTGTGTAGGATTCAGCAGTCGTAACTGTATTGTCCATCTGCATGGGTGTCATGAAGTTTGCCACTTCTGTCTTAAGAAGCATGAAGTTGGCTTTGGAGTAATATTTTACCATGGTTTCCTTAATGGTGTGTGTGGGGGGTGCGGATATCTAGGGTGATTAGATCATGGTCGGATCTGACCGAGGAGTTGACTTCAGGTGTGGAACACCGGTCACTCATGTTGGCAATGACTAGGTCTAGGATATTGTTGCCCCTAGTGGAGGTGTGGAAATGTTGATCCAGGGCACTAGAATTTATGAATTCCAGAAACTGTTGAGTGAAGGAGTTGGTACATGAGTAGTTTTCCCAGTTAATGGTGGGGTAGTTGAAATCGCCCATTATTAGGATATTTGGTTGAACCCTAATATTTTCCAGTATATCAAGAAAAAAGGAGTGGGAATCCTGGGGTATGGTGGGGGATCTGTAGCAAGCTACAGTTTGGATTGCAGTTTTGCCCAGAGTTAGTTGAACTTGGATAACCTCGGATGCATTATGCTGTGCAACTAGCCTGGAGATTTGGATATCCTTAATGAATATGGACACACCTCTGCCTTAGGTGTTCTGGTCCAGGTTAGATGGCTGAAAAATGTGGTATAAGTTATAGTCTAGTAATGCAGGGGTGCTCTCTAAAGCCTTGAACCAGATCTCAGTCACTGCACAGATATCAGTGTTCTCCATTTTAAGGAGTGCCTCGAGTGAGTGCATTTTGAGATTTAGACTTCTAGCATTGAGTAGCATTACCCTCAGTTTTTACTTGCCTGTTCCTGTTACGGTGGTGAATTTGTCATTTGAACCTTGCCTAAAAAAGGCACTATAGGGGTGGCAAGAGCCTTAGCCAGTATCCGGAATCCCAGAGGAGACAGGTGCAGGCCATCTCTAGCAAAGTATCGTGGTCTGTCGACCATGTTGTCCCAGGCAGACAGATACTGGATCCCCTTAGAATGACACCAGAAGATTAGCCAATTGTTGAAGTCAATCATTTTGTCCTTGTACTGCGGTATCATTCTGGGCGATGGCAGGATGTATCACACCTGCCTGGGATACAAGATCGGAGAGCTCTTCCATGTCTCTTTTCATGTAGTCCAGGGAGGTACATCTCAGGTCATTCACACCAACATGGACAATAACAGAGTCATATTTGTACTTGTTGTGGAGAGACCTGAGTGCATGGGTTATGTGGCAGATCCTGGCACCCGACAGACTGCTGACAGTAACCTTCTCCTTGTTTAGCCTGGTGAGTGGGACATCAGTGTGCCTGACTATAGAGTCACCTATGACTAGTGTGTTGGGTACGTTGGTTTGCCTTATGGGCTGTGGTTTATTGGCACACTGAGTCTGTTGGCTATGTATCATTTGGGTTGTGTTGGGGGGTGGAGGTTGCTTGCGTTTCTGCTTTGGAGGTCTCTTTTGCTTGAGCAGATTATTATTGAGAGCCTCTGCAAATGTTTTTGTGTTTCTATCTGTGGATTTTGGTGGTGTAGGTTTAGTGGGACTATGTGATGTGGATTTTGGTTTTGTAGGTTTAGTGGGACTATGTGATGAGTGTGGTGTGGTGCAAGTGTTTACCTTCTCCTCTTGACTGTCAAGTTCAGTCTTTGTTGGAGAGAGCTTTACCTCCAGTTTGGCTAGATAAGTGCATCTCTCACAGGTTGTGATGTTGGGTGGTAGGAGGAGAGGGTTGTCTGTGTACATGAGGCAATTGCTATATTGCCTCAAGATGCCCAGAGTCATCGGATAAACAGAAGAGAACACTGGGAGCTGACCCTTGGACATGCCTAAATAAAAAACTACTTTCCTCTAGACAAGTGAGGAAAGTGAGTATAAGAGCTGTTTTTCTCTAAGCAAGTGAGGAAAGTAAGTACAAAAACTGTTTTCCTCTAGGTAAAGAGGAAGGTTGAGTGCTGTAGTAATTTGTAGCTTATTTAGTGCTAACAAGTTCTGAACAAGTGCTGTGCAGGAATAAGCAAATTCAAGTGCCAAAACTAAGAATCTGTACCTGGACCTTGTGGTAGATAGGCTTCCTAGTGCTTACCACTCCCACTGATAAGTTAGAATGCTTCCCTCCAACACAGAAAGGCTTGGGGGGCTCAGAAGCTTACAAACAATCCTGGATACAGCAAATCTGTATCTGGACTAGACTAGTTACAGGAAAGGTGGAAAAAAAGCGAAAATGCAGACTTTTAAACCAGAAAGTTAAAAGAGATGGAAAAACTGCCCAAACAGCCAATACACTACAATTTCTGGGCCAGAAACCACTCTTGTGGTAGATAGGCTACCTAGTGCTTACCACTCCCACTGATAATCTAGAAGGCTTCCCTCTTAGGAGTTATTGCCAAAATAATTACCCGTGTGAATATTTTTAGGGTGCAATATGCACATTTTCAGCAAAGCCAACCCAAAAGAATGATGGAGAAAATATTACTGCTTGCAAAAATGTGACTTTTAGTTTCTGTAGTTGTCAGTAAAATGATTGTTATTGTAAATATTTTGAGGCTGTTATCTAGAAAACAGTATGTATATTTGTGAAGCACTGTGCAACTGAAAATACAACTTTGTTTTGACTCATTAACTTGCCAAAACTCAGTTAAGGTGTTAAATATTGTTAGCACTAGATTATAAACTGTACTGTGCAATTACACACATGAGATTAACAGAATGGTCCATTAAAAGACTACCCAGAAAATTCCATATCAAAATTCGTTTCACAGTTAGACTGTTATGCCCCTGCACAGCAACCAATGAATTCAAATTCAAACTCAGAGCCTAGTTAGGCCATTTAAGAGTTTGCTTCATCATGGTACCCATTGAAAACCGATATATACACCAGGCATCTAAGTTGAATTTTAAAGGGCAATACTTCATCCAGATTTCCAATAAATAAAGGTAAAGATTTCCATAATCTACCAGCCCTTACATTATAAAAGGAAAACTTTAACCATTAACTGAAAAAGAGGAATGAAGTGCTAAGAAAACTAGTAACCAAATAGTATGAAGCACAAAACACTCCACCAGATCCACGACTGGTAAGATTTAATAGTGTAGACAAAAAGATACATAAACGTTAAAAACAGGTACGTTTTCGTCACCAACTTCTTCAGATAAGCTGAAGACACCACCACCTTCATTTAAATATCATTGCCACAGTTAACTCCACCCAATGAAAGGGTTGAAAGGGTGGCCTAATGGTTAAGGTGTTTGCCTTACAAACACAAGGTACAGGGTTTGAGTCTCACAAGGGATAATTGGCTAAGTTTAGAATGGCTCACAAGGGCAGTTAGCTTAGTACTAATCTATGAACCTATAAACAATGACTCACAGTTCCTAATTGATTAATCAAATATAAATTACTGCAACCTTCAAACTTCCCTATCACAATCCCACTTAATGTTAATATAAAGTGCAAACCTTTAACCATTAATTGACTGAAGTCAACCTGATCAATCACTACTTCTTATTTGAAATCCATGACTAATAAATTCTATTCCTAACATTGCTGCCAGGTAATTATTTTGCAAACATTTAAAAATCAATATTAATTCTCCCCACAGAAGTCTATAAGCTCTAGAATAAAGGCATACATTTTCAAGCGTTTTTATATACATCATTGAGTCATAGCCTTTTATTTGTTTTGTCACTGTTTTCTGTATGCATTCTAGGGACTTCAATTGCTTAATATTATAAATACAAAAATGATCCACAATATTAAGTTATTAGATGAACACTGGCAATATATACCTATTGTAAAACACTCTTCTCCTTACTAGAAAACAGTGCATTCATTTTTTATTAATCCATAACATTTTCTGATTACTTATCTTAATATTAGCCCTTTTTTGTAGCTGAGAGTCATCCAGTATACCCAGATATCTAATTACATTAGATTATTTAAATTTTTGATTATGTAATGCAGACGGATAAACTAAATTACTTACTAAAAGTGAACTACCATAAATTTATTGACATTAAATGTCATCCCTTTGGAGTTTACCCAAGTGAACAATGAATCCAGGTAATTTTGCATAAACCAATGATCTTTTATTTTAGTAACCACACAATCAATATTTGTATTGTCTACAGATTTACTTAGCCAAACATTATCAGGAACTGGACAATCCTTCATCAAGAAACCAAATAATATTGGTCCAAAAACAGAACCCCGAGGAATAACTCTTGCACACACTATCAGTTATGAGTATTATTAGCCAGATTCAATAAAGTCTGTATGGTCCATTTATACCATGGGCATGTCATGTTGCAATGTGCACATGGTAGCATATCATTTTGGATACAGTAAGCAGCAGGCACTACCATGCAAACAAGGTAAACACCATGGCATGCTATTTACAGCATAAGAACTGAACTGTATGCTAATCAACCAATCTAAGATGGAGAAGCTATTCAACAATCTATAAAGCAACCATGTAAACTCAGTGCTTGTTTTCCATGCAAATTCCAAAACCTATTGGAATACAGCCACTGAAACTTGGCTACACAGATAGAATGTTAGAGTCTGCAGTTGCTTTCATTTATTTGCATGTGCAACATAGTGAAGTCTATGCTGCTGCTGCTACTGTTGCTGCTGCTAATAGACCAAAGCCAAGAAGGAGCAGAGTTTTCAGACCCCGTTTAACTTGTCATAACCTACATGGAATTGTAGAGTGCTATGGGGTGGATAGAGACACACTACAGAATTCTGCAACCTCTGTTACCCTCACCTCAGACCCAGGGCAAACCGAGGGGAACCCATCCCAGTGGAGACAAAGGCATGTGTAGAACATAGAATCTTGGCTACAAGTACCTTTCAGAGACCAGCAGGGGACATGCTGGGGGAGTCACAGGCATCAGCATTCGGGATCCTCCATCAATTCCTGAATGCTATTCTCCAACATGCTAGTGACTGGGTCCCCTTCACACAGTCGACGTTTCATAAAGTCGAAGACCATATGGTCGAGACCATATGATCGACTTTTGAAACGTTGACCTTGCGGAATGGGCATCTCCGTACAGTGCTGAATGGAGAGATTTCTATCTTCTGCACTGTAGTGCAATCTCAGCGTTGGTATATTTAAGTTCCTGGGGGTGGGAGGGCAGGGGGATTGCCCCCCTGCTAGCAATGTGAAGGTAAGTGATTGCTTTGTTTTTTTTTTTTTAACATGGTCAACATTTCAAAAGTTGATCATATGGTCTCGGCCATATGGTCTTCGACTTTATGAAATGTCGACCATGTAAAGTAGACCCCTGTGATCACATATATTTTCCCCATACTCCTGAGGGTAGGGCTACAAATATGCAGGAGTTCTAACAAGTAGCACACTGCCCTGAAGTACTAGATGCAATCGATTGCACACACATATAGAAATTAAGGCACCACCAGGGGAACAGTGTAGGCTCTCCATAACTTCCATTCTATTAACTGCCAAGTCATGTGTAATGCCAAGAGAGTCATCTTGAATGTGTGTGTGCTGGCAACCCTAGCAGTTGCCATGACTCATATATCTGGCACACCTCCCAACTGTATCAGATACTCGCTAGGGGGGATATCCCACAGGGTCAATTACTGGGGATGCAGGTTAGTCAGTGGAACCGTGGCTGATGACATACATCAGAAATACACACACACCCACTGAAGAATGCCATAATGAGGCACATGCACAAAGCAGAAATACAGAGCATGTGTTTGGGTTGCTCAAGTAGTGGTTCCAGTACCTAGATATATCTGTGAGAGCCTTGCAGTACTATGGACATGTACTGAAATAGCCACAGTATGTGCCATGCTACACAGTATCATCTGAAAGAGAAAACAGCTTCAGCAGGATCAGCAAGGGGAAGGAGCACACATCTCACTACAAATGCCAAAGTCACCACAGCCACAGGCAGATGAGGAGTCAAAGGGGGAACCACCAGCTTCTGTGGGTGTAGGCAGACATAGGCATGCTCAAAATGCCCTCACTTTGGCTAAGAGACAATGCATAGCACACTCGCTCACCACATAAGGAGCTAAAAACCTTCCTCCTATACACATACATATACTAACATTGATGCCAGGCAACTCTCACAACCTTTACCGCCAAAAATATTGGCTGTGTACTGCTTGCATCAGAGTGAGTCAGATCTGAACTAAAACTGCTGCAACTGCTGCATTTACAAGGCAAGTATTGAACATTGAGTGTATTGTGTAATAATATGAATGAGTGGCATATCCTTGTATTTCATTTCTTCGCACTGTAAGCAAGCAAAAGGTGGGAGATTTGTACAGAAATTACCTTAACATGTGACAGCAGAGACTTATTTGACGTACATGTGTCCATTATTAAGTAGTAGGCCTCAGGCATCAAAGGTTCATACAGTCATTCCTCTCAAAAGTACTGATGATCACTGCATGTTCTCAGTTTAGCACCATATGTTTATACTGGAAAATCATTAAAGAGAGAAGTTAGAAAGTAATGATAGACATTGCAGTTTCAGACTTCACAACCCTCACAAGATCATTCACAATAAAGTTGGAAAATGTTGATGTTATTAACTGTCTAACTTTCTAAGGCCAATATAAGTCAAAGGTACAATTACCAGTTTAACATCATGAATGCAGATATACTAAGCACTAAGTCAGCTATGCACCCTGTGCATCAGACACAAAGCTTATGTATCCCTGAATCCAAAGATACAAACAGGGAAATGGCATGGTTATCATCACTTGCACAAGGTGTTGTTTGTTGGGGCAGGAAGCCTAGGCTGACACAAAAGGTTTGTGAGTGTGTGTGAGTAAGAAATACAATCAGACAGACATTCATATAAACCAACAAATGGCCAGTGAGATGGAATGAATTTTAAGATGCAAAACTGAACAATGTAACTGTTGTGTGTGTGTCTGTAGGGGTCCTCCAGGTGAAATTGGTGTGTGAGTGTCTGTATGAACATAGCCAAGCTCTGTGGTAGTTCTACATCATGGTATTTCAGACAGGCATGAGCCATACATAGGGGAGGTGACAGTTCCTCATTGTTGTCCCCGACTATGAGAACTGGCTCTGCCAGGAGTTGCAGTGGCACGTCCAAGAGCATGGTCAGATGCATTGCTGTTACCTGAATGTGACTGATGTTGGCTAGACAAGCTCCTTTTACAAGGATACCCAGGACCTTGACCCCATGGCCTGACACATCTGGGTGTGGACAGCTCACCCAGTGTTGAAGCAGTGGAAGCACTTTCACTATGGAAGCGTGATTGGGCATGGCCAGGTTGGCTAACAGCAGATAATATATCTAACCTACTCCCACAAGGATACTGTTTCCCTTGCAGCAGATGTTCTATCACAGACACCACTCATTCCATCACAGACATCCCCTCATTCCAAAGTGTCATTCATCCACTCTATTGAATCAGCAACATGGTGGAGGCAGTCATGCATGTCAGCCTGTGCCACATCTACAACCATAAGCATTTTTCTGGAGCAGTTATGGGAACATGCCTGTGCCTCCATGACAGCCCTAAACATATGTGGAGTTGCATGGGAAAAGACACCTGGATCAGGTGGAGGAGGAACAGCAGGCCTCCTCTGAGCACCTCTAACAACCTCCTGCATGGCACCTCACCCACACTTTAGCTATGGCCATAGTCAACAGACACTGAAGCTGCAGTAACCACACTTCCCTCATCAATTGCCTCACCCTCAACCTGCCCAATAACTGAGGGCTCACTGGAATGTATAGTCATAAGTGGAATTGCAGGGGATGGCTGTATAGCAACTATGTCTCTATTTGGCCTCCATCATCATCAGAGTCTGCTGATACACTGACATCATGTGGTACAAGCAACAAACACAGGAACAATTATTACCAAAACTGCTATACTCCAATATCTGCTAACAAAATAACAGTGCTGCCACTATTAAACAATACAGAAATGCACACAACAGTCCTGACATCAAAATCACACACTAAAATATTTCTTTAAATTGCTCATCAGTACTGACATAAAAATGCTTGGCTTACCATCTTCAGATGAGGTTATCTTCCACAGCCCAGATGGTCCTGGAAGAAGTTAAGCAAAAGGTAAGGTTAACATTATCACCATTAACAGTAACACAGGGGTTATTAGTTTCACCCCTTTATATGTCCATTAACTATACTTTCAACAAGAACTTGGGTGACAAATCCAGTCTAAACTAATCACTCAGAATGTGTTAACTGTAGCAATCTTCAACCCCCCCCCCAAAAAAAAATAAATTTGTGTGGCACAGAAGTAACTTACTGATTTTGATTGTTTTACTATACAGCAGTCTTCAACAATTGAGATTCCAAAGCTTATCTGGAAGCTCTTCCCAGAACATGTTTGCTGTTCTTGAAACTGTCACACCAATTTAGAGGACATGCTGTTTTGTACTTTTCTAGGAGCTGTGTGGATCCTTGACAGTGGACATGAACTCTCCATTTGGAGTTAGTGGCAGCTCCATAGCAGCCCACCCCCCCGGTTCCCATCCAATTACGGCCCAGTGCAGCTGCTCTCATCCATGAGATGTGATCTTGACAGTGGCCCTATGGCACACCTGCTGATATGTCCTGCCATGGTCACCCACAACATTAGCATCATACACAATATGCTGCCAAATCTGCATTCTGCATGCCATATCTCCCCTTCCCCTTTCAAGCAGGAAGGTGTCATGTTGCCTAAAAGTATAGACAATAACTTGATTTTCAGCATCAATAAAGGATGGTCTTCAAGGATTGAGATGCCTAGGTGGCATAGCCCTAGCTGTCCTAAAAGATAACAGAAGGATAATGCACATAAGTATCACATAACTACAAAATAACTGTTCCCAGATAAAACATAAATGGTAGCATCTCAGTATTACTCACTGGAGAAACATAAAACAGTCTAGAGATTTGAAATATGAACAACAGTCTGGATGCAAAAAAAGTAGAGTAACAATAGCAACATAACCTTGTTTGTATCATAAAGGAAATTAAGTATTGCCCCTCCCTTGAAAAGAACAGGCAAATGACACATTTTGCTAACAAACCATCTTTGAAATGCTAGAAGTGTTATCAGAAGAACTGTCCCTGAAATATGTCTACAGTTTTATCACAGAGCATTCCATTTTAAAGTATTACCAATTATGTATACCTGTGAAATGCCTTGACAAACATGCCCATGGCATCAGAACAAAGTGTAAAAACCTTTGCGTCAGATTTTTCTTAATTACAATCCAGAATATGGAGTATTTATCTGACAAAATGCAAGCATACCTTCTCAAGTTCTGTAATCCTGTGTGCAGATATATCCCAAAGTAATAGCCTCTGTTCAGTGTTCTCCACATAAACAAGTTTCTTCACCTTCAGTTTTCCTAGCTGCACAGTTGCCTTTTTATATGGTGTAGATTCAGTGCTGTTAGCACAATGAAAATGCAAATGGGGTGTGAACTGATTAAAATTGCTTAATCCCAAATACTTGGTCCAGTGTAGGAGTTGTAAACATAGTGTGGGCACTCATTCAGTGTTGGTTTTTAATGGATTGCAATTGTGAAAGATTACTGGTTGGGAGAAGGAAAACACAACAGCACTGCAAGCTGCCCTACATCCAGTATGTGTGTCAGGTTAGACTTACAAAGTGTTAAATGTATGTTTGGAAATGTAAGTAAGCAGCACACAATTCACAGGTTGTGTTCTTTAATTCGCAACCTCCTCTTCATTTGTTGGCAACTGCATATGATATAATTCCATGTAATATCCTTACACATTTTAAGGTCAATGATATAGAATATCTTACAGACTGCATGTCTCAGATTACTGGACAGATAAGAGAAGAATGACCAACAAACACAGAGAGGTAAGACAGAGCTGTATATTTGCAAGCAATAATCATAACTGATTGCGTGAACACTTAGTGCACTACACCCAAAATTATAAATGTACAAATAACATTTGTATGGATTTATATTACTGTAGAAGATATTGCAGTTGGTTTTGTGCAGAATGATTTCAGTTCCTTGCTGCAAAGCTGTTTGTGTGGCAAAGAGAGATAAGGCACCCTTCCTGTGTTCTAAATGTTCATTGGAGTGACAGTTCAAATCCAGATCTATGTAGGCATATCTCGTGAACCAACATTTTCTAGTGTATATGTCATAGATTGATTTTCCTCATTTCAACTACTTGTCTGTTTTTTTTCTTTTTCTTCTTTTCTTTCTTGTTTTTTTTTTTTTTTAAATTTGGAGAAGCAGTATTTGTGCAATGCAGAGCTTAGCACAATCAGTGGAATGGAGAAAATGAATGTCAATATTAGCTGTGCTTATCTCCTTTGCGCAAAGCATGACAGTGTGCAAACTGGACAACCGGACCACCCAGGAAGCAGACAGAATACCTGCAGACAAGACCCAGACCACCAAAAATAGAAACGGGATACATTCAATTAATTCTACTGGCCACTGCACAAATCCGCTAAGCGGCATTGTGAGTTGGTTAACACAGAGTTCTTAGGAATGATTAGTAAATTAGGGAATGTCATGTGCCAACAGGTGTAAGTGTAGGACTGTCGTACACATGGTCCTGGATTTTAATACAGGATTTTCTATACACTTTTACTGTTGCTCCACTTCCCATTAGATTCACTCTCAATTATAATGCCTTAGATAGTGGAGCTGATATAAATTATATTTAGGAGGGATAAGACACCATTATTGTGTTTTCAGATGTTTGACTGGGGGTATACTGTGTACTATAGTTCTATAAGTATAATTTTGCTATCTGGACTTGCATGGGCTACTACACATTTGCCTAAGACACGTACACAAATAGCTCTATATGCAGTAACTATGTCAGGTCACACACATGCATATGTAACAGCTCATACTGTTACCTGTATTTATGTATGATTCCTGACTACATCTGAGCAATATCTCTTCTTTGGCAAAGATGGAAAATCAACACTATAGAAGAAAATGTTTTGCCCTTATGCCTTGGTTTGAATACCACAGTGTAAAAATCAATTTTCTCAGTGTATAAAGGTAAAAACAAATGTGTCAGGTCATTACATTTATGCCCCCAGTACATGCATGAAAGTCTAACAGTTACATTCCACTTCCAATATATATTTCCAGGCTACATCAGTAGACACCCCTCAAACTAAAGCCAAGTGTCAGATTAATCTACCAATTGCAATTATTTAATTCCTCACTGCTTAGCACTGCTGCTCTCTGCTTACCATCGCAAAAACACATTGGCTGGGTTTGCGCATTCCCAGTAAACCTGATAACTGGAACTGGTGGGAAAGCTTCAGTCTCCATTATTCTAGGTCTGGTGATAGATATGGCTGCCATTAGTGGGGGAGATGCCAGGTTTATGGCACAGAGGTGAGGTGTCCAGGAGTTCAAGATATTTATTGGGACTCCTGGTAAAGCACCACAGCCAAAGGTTTTTGCAAGGGGACTATTCTGGCACCCAGTACAAGTCTGAGACATGGAATAGTTTGGCCCTAGCTGTGTCCAGTGCCACTGGTATCCTGCACACTAAAGAACAATGTAGACATGATTTTAATGATCTACAGAGGAGAAAGGGGGATACTCTTGGCCATTGGTTGAAGGAATTTAGGACTGCGGACATCCCATGGCTGTGTTAGCATAAACTAAAGAGAGTACTTATAAGACTTAGAAAGATTAATAGAGACAAGACTGGTATGCATAATGTTTTTCTGTTCTTTTCTCTTCTTTCCCCATCTACCAGGGATCATGAGTTCAATGTCCGGACCCATGCTGCTCGATTGGAGAGACTGAGGGAAGCAAGTGGTATGTATGCAGAAGAAGAGAGGTACTACTTTAGCATTAAAAGTTAAAGAAAGCTTTCTTGGTATTTTATAGAGCTGTATCAAATTGAGCATGCATATCCCAACCATAAAAGCCAGTATGTATGCATTAGTCTGTAGCACAAACCAATTGTGCGACTCCAATATTAAACTCTAGTTAGAGGTGGTGGGTTCAAATGCCACAATTCACAACTATACAATACTGTTATTACTTCAATAATAATTACATTAAATGAAAAACTCTATACCAGTGGCACATATGCCCTGCTGTAATATGTAATCTGTATTATTGAAATACTATATGTGCAATATATGCACATATCAAGGATTACTTTCAGCAGTCTATAGTATAGTATGTATCTGTTAGGAGGTATACTTAATGTAATACTTAAGATAAAAGAATTGTATAATTGTATCAATGCATTGTATGTAATTTATGATGATACTCATTTTATCTTTTTTTTCTCTTACCCCACCCCTATCTTTTTTTTTGTTTATTTTCTATTATGTGTCATCAAAATGTCTCCATGTCACCCATTTGTGCCACATCACTTAATGCTCCACAGGACAGTGAGGTAGACCAGCCCCAGTGTATCAGCCTGCCCCTGATTCACCGGCTCCAGCACCAATGCCCAGCTTCTTTGGGAGCCAACCTGGCAGCATTGCCATTGCTGCCCTTCTACTACCTGCATCCTCAGGTAGCCCTGACCCAGAGACTGATGCAGTGGTATGCAGTGGCATTGGTGGTGACTTCATCACCCACCAAGAGTTGGCAGGGATGGTGCATAGGGTCACCATTGGTGCACACCTATGCCAGATGGAGAGGCTACTCTCTCTCATGTTCCATAGAAGGAGGAGACATCGAGCACTCCAGCCTCCAGTAGAGTAAGATGACAGTGATGAAATTCCAGTGTGTGAGGACTCAATTTTCACTTTCTCCAAGCTTGGTGGACATAGGCCTGGGTTATCCCCTCTCTTACCCCAAACATGGTGTCCCCAACTGTTTGTGCCATCACCATCCCTGACTCTTGTCCTGATTGTCTTGTATGTTTGCAATTGCTTCCTCACCTATCCAACTTACCTGACCCAAACATACCTACATCCCTTCCCCAACATTCCTCTCTCTCTGAAATAGAAAAATAAGTGGGCACCTGACCCACAAAGAAAAAATCATCCCATACAAGCTCTCCATTTCATACATGTCTTCCTGACAGACTTGATTCATCCCAAATGGCTATACAACATGATTGTGTTGTGATCACCTCTCTTTGTGGAGGTGACAGTCCAAATTCAGTTAATATTCTTCAGATATTTTCAGTTTACACTGTTAAAGTAAGGGGTAGCTATGGTTCTTTTGCTACCTCCCCCCAGCACATTCCTGTCCTGTTTTTGCTATCTACCCCATTTTTACCACTTTAATCTGGTTAAACATAGAATTACACAATACACACATAAATAGCAAAAAATACTATGGATACTTTCACTTTTTGGGCTCCAATTTTTGCGCAGAGGTATTCATTGTGCACCAATGCACAGCAACTGTGAGCAGTGGCAAAATGTCGTGATTACCTCCTCATAATGCAGTTTAAACCCACTGCACAAGGGCAACACACAGCAACACATGTACTATAAAGAATGCATGTTATTGCATTACCAATATTTATTTACAAGTATTTCAAAATATTAGATACACCTGGATTCAAACCCAGTACCTTCTGGGCTCAAAAAGAAATGTGTAAATGCATTTACATCTGCTGCCACAGAGACAGTTAAGCAGCAAATGTATTTCATAGACTCAGTACTAACTCTCAGAATGTAGAAATGCAGCTCCCATTTCCGTACTGCTTAGCTATGTACAAACATGATCAGTATTGGAAATCTGTATTTCGCATGTGCAAACACTTTCCCAACCATCGCACAAACTTGCTGCTCACCACACTATGAAAAAGTAAATATTATTATGTATAACTGCTGTTTACTGTCTATTTCCTGCCTATGACATGAAATTATATGTAAAAACATAACAAAATGAAGGCCCATTCTAACAAAATGTCACATATTTACAATACAGCCATGTGTTGCCTCCCCCCAGTCACTGCAACCCTGGTGTCTCAGTACTTTTTCCACACATATATCACCTACACTACAGAAATTAATCTCCAGTGTTGTATGATATTCAATGCACATTAATCTGGTAACATGCCAAACTATAACTATTGACCCTTAAACCTAAAAAGCCTTATCTGCAAGGCTACGGAAGGGATCAGCATGGACCTTATCCACAGAGACATAGGTGAGCTTCGGCACACTTGACCTGACATATGTTGGTTTTGTCAGGGGCTAGATCTTGCTTATTTAACCTAGTGGACGTCTTTGATACTGACCCTAAAGACCTGGATCAGGGATAACAGGACATACCGCCTATGATGAGTTATCCAAGGTCTTTGACACTATCCCTCATTCATGTATCATAGAGAAAATCTCAAATCTGGGAATTAACCCATACATTGCTAGATGGATAGCTAACTGGCTCATCGACAGAACAAACACTGTCAAAGTTGGGGACTACACCTCCACCACTAGACAACTTACCAGTGGAATACCACAAGGTTCTGTGCTGGGCCCTCAACTGTTTGGAAACTATTTCTCTGAAGTCCAGACAATGGAAGATGGCCTGTGGTTTACCAGTTTATAGATGACTGTTAACTGGACGCAGTCATATATAGTCCCCCAGTGATAGCAACATATTACAAAAAAATGATTTGTGTCAAGCTCAAAGAATTAACATTAAAGCAAATAATACCTCATTGTCCCCTTTGACAATGAAGTACCCCTCCAAATTATGATATATGTAGCACCCTTCTAAGCTCAAACACAGTTCTACGATATCTGGGAACACATGTTGATAGCAATTTACACTTCAATCACTACGTGTACATAGTGGTGGGATACACATTCTACATTGTTCACCTCATAAATAAGGCCATCATATCCAAGACCAGGGAGGTCATAGCTCTGCTGTACTCTACCTTTATCAGACCACTAATTGAATGCAATGCTCCTTTCTGTCTGTACCTCACCAGACACTTGCAGCAACTTGAGAAAACACATAGATTTGACATTGGCACAATGCAGGGCCTCCAAAGCATGGTATACATTAAAAGACTGAAAGACCTGTCACTGTACTCAGTATCATGTAGGCTGCTGAGACGTGGCCTATGCCTGGCCTACAGAGTAGTCTCAGACCCTTCCTTACTGGAAATGCTGGACATCTGCAAATCATATAGGACAAGAATAACTTGCTCCAGGAATCTCAACCTAGTCTGTGACATAAACAGAACATGCTGGGGAGACAGATATATCTCCCAGCAATTAACACTCCTCTGTAAAAGGCTCCTGCTGTGTGTCTCATCAATGAACATATTCAAGGGCAACTTTGACAACTGGATGGGTGATTGTAAATTCACCTCTGGAGTGGCACCTATATCCCTCAAGGAGAGGGTCAATCAGTGCTGCTCACAAAATCACTCTGTTAACAGTGACCATCTAACTTTGCTCAGTAAGGGTACTTGTGTTTTTACACAGCTAGGCTTGTAAATTCCTAGGGTCATTAGGCTAGTAACCTCCTATGAACCTATGAAGCTATGAACCTATGCAGGTTTCCCAGCATCTTCTCTCCAACATGGCCTGCTAATGTCATCTAACATAAATTGACCTTCAGTCTTGTAAAAGTCAGACTTGTGACATGGTGTGCATGTAAAGTACTGAGTTCAGTGGTCTGTGTAGTTAGATAGGTACGGGTTCTGTTTCCCCTGTAGTCAAGTGTGTGTGTGTGTGTGTGTGTGTGTGTGTGTGTGTGTGTGTGTGTGTGTGTGTGTGTGTGTGTGTGTGTGTCTAGACAGAAGAGGAAAAGTATGTATCCAACAGTTACTGCTCCAATCTCATGGATTGACAGTATTTTGATACCTGCACATGTCTGCACAACCGTTTCATGCAGGCCTCCCAAAATCTTCTCTCCTACATGGCCTGCTAATGTCATCCACTATAAGTTGCAGTCTTGTAAAAGTTACACTTGTGCCATGGCACTTGCATAATGTACTGAGTTTTGTAGTCTGTGTACTTAGATAGGTTTGGGTTCTGTTCTCAATGCAGTCAGCTGGGGATGTGTGTGCATGTCTAGAAAGAAGAGCAGAAGTGTGTATTCTACAATTACTGCTCCAATGCCATGGAATAATATCCATTTGATACTTGTGCATGCCTACACATCCATTTCATGCAGGCCTCCCAACATCTTCTCTCCAACATGGCCTGCTGATGTCATCCAGTATAAGTTGACCTGCAGTCTGGTAAAAGTCAGACCAGTGCCATGGCATGTGCATAAAGTACTGAGTTCTGTAGTCTGGTGTAGTCAGATAGGTAAGGGTTCTATTCTCAGTGCAGTCAACAATGTGTGTGTGTGTGTGTGTGTGTGTGTGTGTGTGTGTGTGTGTGTGTGTGTGTGTGTGTGTGTGTGTGTGTGTTTGTGTGTGTGTGTGTTTGTGCTCTTGCTCATTATTACAGAGAGCCTTTTACACAAGCATGTGAGACACTGTTATTGCCATATTCTCCTCAACAGACACTGCTGTTGTCATCAGCTATAAAGTGCTGTCTGAGATACTCCTAGTCAAACTTGAGCTGTGGCACTTGCCTTAAATACAGAAGTCTGTAGTCTGTGTACTTAGGTAGGGGTTCTATTCTCACTGCAGTCAGCTGTGTGTGTGTGTGTGTGTGTGTGTGTGTGTGTGTGTGTGTGTGTGTGTGTGTGTGTGTATGCACACGCGCGCACGCATGCATGCGTATTTTGTTGCTCTGCTTTGACATTACATAGAGCATTTTACACCAGCATGTGGGACACTGTTATTACCATATTCTCTTCAACAGACACTGCTGATGTCCTCAGCTATAAGGTGTTGTCTGAGACACTCCAAGTCAGACTTGACCTGTATTGCTTGCCTTAAATACAGAGGTCTGTAGTCTGTGTACTTAGTTAAGGAGAACCACACTCCAAGACTCTAAACCAATGTTTATTTCATCATGGTTTGGTGTTTCCTACATTTTAATACCAATCTGGGACTATTTACAGGTTTTAAATTTTTTTATATGTAATTTCTGAGTCTGACCACATGGGGTCTGGCATCCTGAAGTAATTCTGATTCTTTTAGTCTGCCTCTTTGTATCCCACAATATAATGCTGGTCTGTAAAACAATTACATCACACAGACCTCTTTCTTCCTGTAGCTCATGTTACTGCATTGATTTGACATGCATACACTGCTGTCTTTCAGTTAGCTTTAAGTAACATTTCATGCCGTTCAATGACTACTTAAAACACAAACAGTGCAAATGTCCTACAACAGACTTTCAAAGTGCTTTTTACTGCTGTTTCTTTTTAGAATGGCTAAATTGCAGTCTTTTGTGACGCCTGAATTGTACTAGTTTGACTCATCTCCCATCTCCCTTCACATCTAAGTTCCCTGGCTGTCACAGTTCTAAGGATAATTTGAGCTGTTACCTGCTGTGATTGACAGCTCACAGCATGAGACTTGACTCGTACTGTTTCTTTGTTCTAGTCTTTACTTCCTGTATGGGCAGGTGAAGGACGAGGGAGCTGTGACATCACAGCATGGATGGGTTTTTATGACAGTCATGGTGATGTCAGTTTGAGGAGGAAATTAACCAGAAAGCTACCTGTATTCATTGGCCTTAATTACGTCAATGAAATGGAGACTGCAGCAAGCTTTTCCAGTTTTCCAAGTTTTTTGAAAGTGAAACTACCACAGTACAGTAACATACTGTTCTAGTGGAGAGAAACAGTCGATTTAATATATTTTAAATGTACTGTTGTTTCTTCATAGCAGACACAGTAAACAGGGAGAAAAAGGACAGAGAAGTTGAGCATTTAATGATAGAATCACATTGTTGTCCTTTAGTTAGGGGTTGTATTCTCACTGCAGTCAACTGTGTTTGTGTGTGTGTGTGTGTGTGTGTGTGTGTGTGTGTGTGTGTGTGTGTGTGTGTGTGTGTGTGTGTGTGTGTGTGTGTGTTTGTGCTCTTGCTTGACATTACAGAGAGCCTTTTACATAACCATGTGGGACACTGTTATTACCATATTCTCATCAACAGACACTGTTGATGCCATCAGCTATATCTGATTTGTGGATATGCAGTATTGCCACCAGGGCAGGGTCACAGACTGGCCTGGAGGACAGGCTGAAATCACCTCATCCTATATGAAACAGATTACATGGCTCTCATTCTATCCACATACATCATGACATGGTTTGTAGGCCCTGTGTTTTCCTGATGAGAAAGGCCTGTGGTCTTTCCAACTTCTACATGTGTCTGGTGAGGTACATGCAAAAAGAGAGCATTATACTCTATTAAAAATGGTTCACATTCCTTACCAAACATGACCAAGGCATTTGACGCAATACCTCACTTGGGCATTGTTGACAAACTCAAGAGGTTAGGTACAACCACGTATGTCACCCGGTGGATAGCCAACTGGCTCACAGACAGGACCCAGGAAGTTAGAACTGGGGAGTCTACCTTTACAAAGAGGCTAATCACAAGTGAAGTCCCTCAGAGTCCTTCCTTGGATCGCTCTTTTTTTGGCATTTACTTCTCTAAAGTCAAGGCCAATGTCATCTAATCATATCCAATAACTGGAACGTCCACAGAGGTTCCTCACTAAAAGAATACATGACATAAGTAAAATGTCCTATGCAGACTGCCTCAAGGCCCTATCCCTGTATTCTGTCTCCCACAGGATGTTTTGGAGAGATCTATGCCTGGCATACAGGACATTGTCAGACCCCACTCTGATAGACCTCCTGCATATCCACAAAACAAACAGTGCCAGAATTACCCATTCTAAAGACTTAAACCTTGCCTGTGATATAAATAAGTCCTGCTGGAGATAGAGGTATGTATCCCAGAGACTACCCTGTCTATGGAACAGACTCCCCATCCATGTGAAGCAGAGTTTCTCCCTAATCCAATTCAAGTGCAACTTGGACAATTGAATGGGGAACATGGAATTCATCCCTGGTTTGGCACCTATGTCTCTAATGGACACAAGCAACCTGTAAATGGTTCATCTTCCAAGCCCCTGCTTGTAAATGTTTCATCTCCCAAACCTCTGTTTACATTTATCAAGGGTATCAGAACTTGTCAGAGGTTTGGGATGCATGGGTAGGCTTAAAAAGGCCCTTGTGGTCATTAGCCTAGTAAACACCTATGAACTTATGAACCTATAGTGTTGTGATGAGGTTCGAGTACAGTGCTGTCATACAATCCAACAATCTGAATATGATTGCGACTTATGATGTGCACAACACAGGCTTTCAAAACCACCGTGGACACTTCTTCATCAACATTCAAATTGCTATCTACGTGTGTTCCCAGTGCTTTCATCACTGGTTTTCAGCATAGCAGAACTGTTGTCAATGCTGTAATTAGTATGGAATTCCACTTTTGAGAAGGACAACATACAGACACATTTCTGCATTTATTTGCAAATCATGTGACTTTGTCACAAATCATTTGTCTGTTAGCATCTACTGTAGTATTGTATCATAATTGCATCCAATATACAAGAATCAGCAAACTTGGTAAGCCAAAGGCCATATACTTCAGCCTGAACTGTTGAGAAATAGAGTCCAAACAGTAAAGGGCCAATCACAGATCCCTGGAGTACACCAGTGGTGACAGCTCTACTGGTACAGGTTGGTTCATCAACTTTCAGAGTATGTGTTCTGTCAGGAGCTAATTGGTTACCCATCTAGTTACATAAGGGATAATCCCCAGCTGGGAGAGTTTCTCAATGATACCTGCATGGGGGATTGTGTCAAAACCTCAGGCCAGATTATGATAGGCAGTATGCACTTTCATACCTTAATCCAAGCCTATCACACAGAATCAATGGTCTGTGACAACATCACAGATCACCTATGGCCTGACTCAGCACATACACTTTCCTGATATGGTTGAATACACACTTCAACACACCCTCTACAAAGGCTATGTTGCCATAGAAGGGTGTACATCAACATGCATCCATCTGAGTTGGGGAGGCAGCACCTGATGCCTGCATGCATAGACACTTCCTGACTCTCCTTAACTGTGTGGTAGATCAACATCATCATCGACCTTTATTAAATGGACACTAGTAATATCCCAGCTATATGCAGCAGACCTGTGTGAGTTGTTAATGCTACATCATATCTGTTGCATCTGATAGATGCCCTCATAGCGGTCATCAATGGAATGCATGATGACAACACTATTATCTTGTGGAACTTGACCAGGTGAAGGCATTTGACACAAATCCACAATGAGGTAGTCAATCAACACTATCAGATGTGCCCATAAACAGCTATATCACCAATTGGGTAGACCAGTGTATCACATACTTGGCATCTCACTATGTTGAAATGTGTGAAGTGACCTATATCTCAGGTGTGGTGATCAGGTCTGTATGTCAGGGCTGTCTACCCTTTTCTGTCCATTAGTTAATTGATGGACACCACACATGACATCCTGCATCCAAACAGCTGCCTGAAGGACTACAAACTGTGGACAATCATTGCTTCAACTGTGATATTAGTATAATGCATACAGTATCAACACATAACCAAAGATTGCTGGCACAGCCATGACAACACCTGCAATGACAAAAAACATGATGGGATTTGTTAAATCAGGAAAACAAACACACAACCCAAGTATAATGTGGACATCACACCCTATAATCAGACCAATAGGAATGTAATCTCTGTCCTGTGGTAGATGTTAAGTGGAACATCAACCAGCATGTGGTCACAATGCTGACTACTCTCTTGTATGTAACACAAGTACTGAGTATGTGAAGGCCATCCACACCAGAGGCCTTAATACTTCCATAGTTCCCAGCCTTCATCACATCAATAACTGAGTACAATGTACCCTTCTTCATGTGCCTCCCTGCACATCTTCCAGTGATGTGTAACTCAAGTGTACCACTTTTGCACAGTGAGCTGTTACACAGCTTATTGGCTATACCTAGGTATTCATTTTGTGGCATAAACATGACTTTCTGATGGTGTGGAACATGAATCAAGTTGTTACATGAGATGTGCATGTGCCACCTGTTCTGGTGATGCACACACTACATACATAGGTGTTTCACAACATTAATGACATGGATATCATTTGTGACAGTGTGGATTGTGCCATAGAGTACAAAGGCCTGTTTGGTATGTACCTCACAAGACATATGCAACAACTGGAAAGGCCGCAGAAACACCTCACTAAAAGAATCACAGGCCTAAAGCAGATGCCCTATGCTGACCGAATAAAAAAACTCCAGCTATACTTTGTCGCATATCGTCTACTCAGAGACGATCTCTGCTTAACATACAAGGCCATGTCAAACCCAGAGCTGTTGGACATGCTACACTTAAAGAAATCCCAATCCATCAGAGCCACATGCTCCAGGGACCTAAACAATGAACAAAACATGCTGGACGGATAGGTTCCTGACACAGAGGTTCCCCATACTCTGAAATAGACTGCTCATTCATGTCAAGCTTAGCGCCTTCTTGTCCCTCTTCAAAAGGAACCTTGATGACTGGATGAGAGATAGGAAATTTACCCTGGAGATCATGTCAGTCACCCTGATAGACATGGGTCCAGGGAAGTAAATATTGTGGGAAGAAACAGCCAGGGAATTGTTATGGCTAGGCTTGTATAGGCCCTACGACCAATAGCCTAGTACCAACCTATGAAGCTATATATATATATATATATATATATATATATATATATATATATATATATATATATTTTTTTTTAATTATATATATATATATATATATATATATATATATAGGGTCTATATTAAATCAGTGAATGCTTAAAAAAGCGAATGCTGATTTATTAACCCATGTAAGCGAAAGTTTACAATCCCAAACACTTAGAACAGCAATTTTTTTCCAAGGGAAAAAAAATCGCTTTTCCACAAAAGAAAAGAAAAAACTTTAAAACATTACCCCCACTTAAATATACCAACTCCAAGATCGTACTGCAGTGACGAAAACGGCAAAGTAACAGAAGTGGCCAAGCGACTACTTTCCCAGGGAAAAAAATCACTTATATGCCATTTCGATATTTTGCCTTTTCGTGCTTTCAGGTTCGATCAAGACACATTCAAAAGAATGCATCTTCGATTTTTTATATATATATATATATATATATATATATATATATATATATATATATATGCCATGAACACCAGTGAACTAGCCAGTATTGCTCATAATGTCGCATACAGGTATAGCAATGTCCCTCCTAATACCTTAAGTAGATGTTACAGTGCCAGGACAGTGTGTGTGATTACCCTCATAGAGTGTGGATGTATCATAATAGTTGTACAAGTGTGTTTGTGCAGAATCATCTCTTATCATTCTAAATCACATATGCTATGTCAGAGGCATGGGATTACTGGTGGTATTATTTTGATATTGTCCATGATTGTGGTTGGTTCTTTTAATGCTCTCCATGAGCCTTTACCTGTGTCCCACTTGATGGAGACCTCTGCTGAGATTACACTCATATTCAGGCAAATCAGTTTGCACATCTTCACAATATGCACCTTACCTAACTGTAGGCCATATCCCTGACAGAGGTCCCCTGCATTATTCATGTAAGGATGCTTGTCTCAAACAGACATCCTCTGCATTGTAATATCACCTTGTGTACCAGTCACATAATACACATTTTCACTGTACAATCCCTACTGTACCATATAGATACGTGACTGGCATTACTGCAACAACCATCTTCTACTGTACATTAGGTTGTTTCACCTGTTCTCTTTCCCTGTGTTTATTCCTACAATTCATGTGTGTGTCCCTATTCAATACATACACACTTCCCCTGAGTGTTTATTTTACATGACAGTCCATGTACCATTACAGATCATTTACACAGCTTCAGTACAGAATGCCAGGAATGAGATATCACAATACTCTGCACTGTATACACTGTTCTGTGTTTGGACCATATACTTCACATTTATATATCTCAACTGTCCAGATATTCCCAGGATGTCCAGATGAGTTCCTTGTCAAATTTGTGGCTTTCTGTCATATCACTGGGATGATCTCAGGACTCATATGACTGAATATTACATACATTTGAGTTTCATATTTCAAATCCCCCTGGTTATTCTAACACATTTCTATAGGGCAAAAATGTAATATATGTCCCTATTTCTGGGTCATTGTCCCAGCTCTAAAGCCCTGGTAATCACTGTGGCATTTCGCGCAAAAGCGTGAACCATCAGTGCACTGATTTCAACAAGAGTGCTATCTGTGTTCACTTACTTTGTTTGCTGGCTGGCAACACTGTGCCAGCCCCAAAACCTCACTGAAATGTGGCGTGTGGCATGAATATGCATTGTGTAAACTCAGTGTAGGCTCTGTGCGAAGCCTACACAGAGTTTATTGAATCTTGAATCCTAGGGTATATCTTTTATTCTTACTCTATACGTCCTGATAATTAACTACTTTGAAACCCATCTAGAAACATACTTATCTATTTCTAAGTTTTTCAAATTTTCAAAAAATCTTCATGTTGCACCCATTTGAATGCTTTAGCCAGATCCAGGTATACCCCTTCATCCAGCCAGGAACCCCTTCACCCAGCCAGGAAAACTTTCATTAACTCATTACATCTAAGTGATACCTCCAGTTGCATCTGCAGTTACTCCTACTGATGCCTCTAGGCATCAGATATTGTTTTTTCATATCTGGATCAATAATTCCAAAACAATGGTATGTACAAGGTTTTGAAAGATTTCATTTTAAAGCTTACACAATGGCAAACTCAACTACATTAATATTTGACCTCTGTCTAGTGCAGGTAAATAGATATTAATTGTTGTTTTATGATATTAATTTATACAGATATAATTTTCACATTTTTCTAAATATCTCAACAAGCAAGTAACACAGACAGAACTCCTTAGCCTCATAGGAAAGATCTCAGCTAGATGAGTAAAATGATGCTGACAGTATGTGTGTAACTTGAGTGGTTGTTGAAATATTGTTAGGTTGTTTACAAAATATTAGAAATGCAATAGTTACTATGTTTACTGTGATTTATAACATTTGGTTTAAGATAGAGAACCTAAGGAATACTATCACTATAAAAATAGTTTGTGCTGAAGAGTTTTCCATTTATACTTCTTTCATAACCCCTATGGCTCCAGAGATATGAATATTTGTTTGAAATGTGAGGACATAATTTGATTCTGTCAAAAGCCTTAGGCTCCACCCATTGGAAGTTACAGTGCAAACTCCCTGATCTCTATTGGAGTGAATGAGTTAAGAGTGCTCACTACCAAGTCATAAAAAACTTAATACATTTGTTATACATGATCTCTCAACAATAAATCCATGTTGAAAAATGCCCTTAATTATATTAAAATATATCAGTAAATAATATATACATTGCATGTTCAAACATTTCCCCAGAATACATGTTAAACTTATGGGTCTGTATTCAGTAACAGACATGTTGCTTTACATTTCTCTACAGGGATAACTATGGCATTTTTCCAAATTTATGGAACAAATTCAGCTTCTAATTTTTTTTGAAAAAGATAATTCATAAGCGGATGAGGCTTTGTGGAATGACCTACAAAAAGTAAACATTTAGGCCATTTGCTCCTGCTGGTCTTAATATTCAATAACACTTTCCTAATATCCTCTACATTAAGAAGTGGACAGTTATTAGACAGAATATTGTATAAACAGTTAATGAATTTATGTGTAGTGACTTACTGAAGAATCCTTTGGCAAACATATTCACAGGGATATTATATTCAGTAATATAGTTAACCCCAAATAGACTTAATCCTGAATGATCATCTAATCCATAACATGTGGAGTGTTTGAAAAAAAGCCTTTTTGTTATCATTCAGATTATTTACCAGGTTAGTCTCACATAGTGACCTAGAGCATAGATGATATGACTTCTTATAGTACTTATAACATAACTTATTTTGTGATATAGGATAAGTTGTATAATTTTTTCATAACTTCCTTTTTCTATTTTTATCCTGGTTAAATTATCATTCCATGAGTGAACTTTTTGAAAATGTTTTGTTAGATACAATTTCACCAGGAACAAAATGATCAGTCAAATTATTAATATACCTATAAAACAAAAAGTCTAGCAATCCTGAATTGGTTGGCTACAAAATACGTTTTCCTAATTCCATGGATTTATAGCTGAATTTATTGCACCAAAATCAGTTTTATAAAAACTTATAGTTTTAACTGGAACAAACCCAGGAGTGAAGGAAATAGGCAGCCCTATATCAAAAATTCATGTGAAGCAGGGCACCTCTATGCCACTGTTCAAAAGGAACCTGGACGAGTGGATAGGTCACCATAAATTCATACCAGGGATAGCACCTACAACCCTCCTGAACATGGGCAGTCATTACTAAGTACAATCCTGGGTATTGACTAGAGTATATACAGTATTACATTGGAATGAAACAGCTAAGCTTGGGTCGATAGCGTAGTAACCTCCTATGATCCTATGATAGATGATCAAAGCTGACAAGCTGATAATCAGTGTAACAATATTTTTTTGTTATCAATTTACTTCTCAACTATGCCGTGTTTGTAATGTTACTTTTCCTTGTGCCCTCTTTAACTATTTGTGAATAGTCTATTATAACACTACCTATTAAAAGACTATTAACTTCTTTATAATTAGAACTAGATGTAGACCAGCCATTGTTTGGCTCCTTAACAAGCACAGCTATCAAAGTTACCAAGGAAACAATTAACAATATGTTTACAAAGTAAAGCATAATCTACTTTACAGATGTTAGGAGGACAATAAAAAAGAGCAATATTGCTATAGTGACCTTTATCTCTTATTTTCACTGATAAAACTTCACTGTTAGTTAAAAATTAATGTATGAACTATTAGTTAAAAATAATATATGAACTATTTTACTTTAAAATACACAATAAAAGATATAATTATCATGCCTAAACTATTAAATATAAAATTCACACAATTAAAAATTATGTAAATAGATGTCTGTTGTATAAGTACAATAGGGCACTTGGGAAGTTGCCTGATACAGATATTACAGAACACCCAAAGACTGTAAGGGACTCACCCTTCATGGTAATGCCTCAAAATGCACTTGCTGCTGTGGTAATACCAATACCATGCACACCTCCTTGTGCTTTATTAAACACATTTCACTATTCTATCAGCATCATCAACAAATTTATCACCATTCTGGCAGCATTAACAGATTTTAAAACTCATTAAATTATTTGCACTGCATAAAATATTTCCATTTACTGCAACAATACTTACAGGTGTGTAGGTTTATATATAAGTGTTATGCTAGCTGTTCTTGTTTGTCATTTTAAACCTAGCCAATTTCTGTTTCAATGGTGAGAATCAAATCTCGTACCTTGTGCCTGGGAGTTAAACACCTTAACCATTATGTCAACCCCTACCCCCCTCCTTATGTCAACTAACCACATTCAAAATTAAATAACATGAAAAAGTTAAGCAGATGTATTTCTATTTTATAACCATGTTATTCAGCAAAAAAAAAAGAAAAGAAAAAAACTACAAAATATTTATTTATTTTATTATTTATTATTTATTACATTTTTGTTGACCGAGAATGTTCGACTGGGCCAGACACACGTTTTCAGCGAAGGCCCAGGGAGAAAAGCTTCACAGAAATATAAAATCAGGCAATTTTACATTCAAACATTGACTAAAAATACAAATGCATGATTACAATATTGAGAGGGAAAAAAAAACAATTACATTCAAAAACATCTGCAGACAAAATACAATGCATGTTTGCAATATTAAGACATGAACATTACATACGTGAGTGTAAATAATTACATAAGTCATGACTGTAATAAAAAATACAGGATAGTAGGAATTGGAGCAGACCTGCAGACAGAAACAGTCCAGTCCACAATAACCCAGAAGCTGAGAGTAAAGTATAGTTGGGAGTTGAGTGAGCTACTGGTAAACAGAAGATGTGATACTAATTTACCAAAAAGCACTTGGTGATGAGACTTAGTGGAGAGAAGGCAACAGGAAAGAAGAGGGGGTTTAACCTGGGGAGTGACAGGAGCATAGCTAGTGATTGCTAAGGTGGTGTTTTAGTAGGAATTTGAATTGGTCATGTGAAGGTGCGTTCCTTATAGTTTCTGGTAGGGAATTCCAGAGTTTGGCTAAATTGTGGGAATAGAGGGAATTGCCATGTTGGTTGTGGGAGATGGATACTTTTAGTAGGAGTTTGCTGGAGGATCAACATTTGGAGTTAGGTTGAATGAAGGAGGATATGTCAGGGTAGTTATTGGGTTAATAGATTATTTTGTGGACTAAGGTTAGATGATTGTGAGTCAGAAGATTTGGTAGCTCTAGCCAGTTTAAAGCTGAAAGAGATGAACAGTGGTGGGATGTGTGTGGGAGGATGGTGGCAAATTTTGCAATTTTCTGGTAGCACGATTCCAGTTTATTGAGGTCAGATTTCTGGAGGTTAGCAAAGACAATGGAACCATAGAGAAGGGTACTTAGGAGGTGTGTGCGTGCCGTGGCAAGCCAGGCGTTGGGTGTTAGGAATGGCTTGGCTCTATACAGGCTACCTAATTTGATGTGGACTTTTTTGATGGTTTGGGCAATATGTATATCAAATTTAAGGTTATCCTTAATGGTAATACCTAAGAGTTTTGTGTGGTTGGTGGGGGCAATTTTAGTACCGTTAGAGGAGGTGGTGGATAGAGGGAGCTGTGATGTTTTGGATTTTTTATTACTAAATACTATAAGCTTGGTTTTGTTGGGATTTAAAATGAGTTGATGCTGAGAGAGGTAGGATTCAATATCCTGAAAAGCTGATTGCATTCTTGATTGGAGTTCTAGGGTGGAGGGAGGAGAACAGATAAGGGTGGAATCATCAGCATACTGTACTATGGAGGCATGCTCGGTTGCTTTATAGAGGTTATTAGTGAAAATGATAAAGAGAAGTGGAACCAGAATGGAATCTTGAGGGACTCCCACAGAGATGGGGAGCAGTGGGGAGAGTGAGGTGTCCCAAATAGTAGCTTGTTGACGGTAGGAAAGATAGCTATATAACCAGGTTACTGAGGGTAAGCTGAGACTGTAGGAAGATAATTTATTAAGAAGCAGCTGGTGGGACACCGTGTCAAAGGCTTTTGACATGTCAAGAAACATGGAAGTGACCTGATGTTCTTTGTTAATAGGATGATGGACAGAGTTAGAGAAGGCTAGAAGAGCTGTACCTGTACTGTGCTTTGGTCGGAAGCCATGCTCGGAGGTGGAAAGTAGGTTGTTGCTAAGGAAGTAGCTTAAAAGTTGGTTGTGGATGCATTTCTCTAGGATTTTTGTGAGGGGGGGAGAGGATTGCTATGGGGCGGTAGTTGCTTATTTCCTTGGACTGACCACCTTTGTGGAGTGGGACAATATGTGATATTTTCCAAATTAGAGGGATATACTGTTCATTGATAGAGCAGTTGATAAGTATTAAGATAGAGTATGCAATTGAAGGAGCTGCCAGTTTTAGGAATTCTTTAGGGAGTTTGTCAGCAGCTGTGTGGCTTGGTTTAAGTTTGGACAAGAGAGTTTTTATGTAGTTAGTTTGTATGGGTGTGAAGGAGACGGGAGTGCGTTTGATTATGGTAGGGGTAGGGGTTGTAATTGGCTGAGCTGATTGGTTGTCTAGAAGAGAGATCACTGCACTTTTGAAGTGTTTATTAAATTAAGTTGATATGGGGTCTGTTTTATTAGGGGTAGATGGAGGGGGGGGGGGTGACCTGGGTTTAAAAGTTGGTTGATGCAGTGCCAGAATTTTTTAGGGTTATTTTGGTTATTTTGCTGACAGGATAGGAAGTAAACTTGTTTGTCACTTTTTATTTGTTTTTTCATTAAGTTTCTTAGCTGTTGATAGTTGGTGAGGTCTGCTTTTTCTTTAGATTTATGATATTTGACCAGGCTTTGTCTCTGCTATGCATAAGTAATTTTGTGCTTTTGGATAACCATGGGAGAGGCTTAGTCTTAATATGTATTTTTCTGGTCGGGGCCAGGTTATGAAGAATAGTAAGAAAGGCTTCAGTGAAGTACTGAACTGCATCGTCTAACTTTAGGTGTTTAAGAGGAGACCAGTTACATTGTAGTAGGAGGTTGAAAGTAGTGGGGGAGAAATGTTTTTAGTAGTAATGTGTTTGTAGATAATGTTGCTTTCGGAGTACACTCATTTTTTTGTAAAGAAAGGTTGGGTAGTGGTCACTGAGGGAGTCGGGTAGGCATCCTGCTAAGAGTCCCAGGTAGGGTCTGTTAGTTAGGATCCAGTCTAAACAAGAGAGCTTGTTGGAGTGTTTATCTATATGAGTTGGGCAGTTTATAGTCTGGGTGAAGGAGAAGAGATTAATAAAGTTGGATGGGTTGTTAGAAGTACAGGAGAGCCAATCTGTGTTGAAGTCACCCATTATAACGGTTTCTTGGGTGAATTTAAAATACCTGATTTACATATAATAAATAATTTTATGTGTAGGGAATTAAAGAAACTGTAAATGTAAAAGCATTTAATTCATTAAACTCTAGTGATGCTTCCAGATGTTTCTCTATTATAATCCTAGTGGTGTATTTAAGCACCTGATATTATCTGTTTATATTTATATGAATAAGTACAAAACCATACAGTATTCAAGATACTCAATGATTTCAACTTAAAGCAGACAATGGGCAACACAACTGCATTGATACATATCTCTATCTTATGTAGCGAAAGAGATACTTAATACTAACAAATATACTGTTTATTTATATTTTCACAAATGTCCAACAAACAAGGAACACAATTGTGCAACCTCATATGAAAAGTCATAACAGAATGAACAAAATGTTGCTAAGAGTATGGGTGTAGCTTGAGGAGTTACTGAGATATTGCTTTTTAGAAAACATTGCAAAAATGTATTACTGTCCACTTTAAGACCTAGAATAAATGTTGCCAATAAAAAACTGAATGTGTGCTGAATAGTTTGCTACTTACTTTTCTTTTTACTAACCCATATGTTTGTAGAGATATGGACATTTGTTTAAACTGTGATAATACAACTCAAGTTTAACAAACGGCTCAGGATAAAACCTTTGGAAGTAAATACTGTGAGTACATATACATTTCTATGTAATCTAGGTAGAGTTTCATGTGTAGATATATTCAGTTATTCCTTACATGAGGAAAAGGGACATGAGGTAATTCTTCCATATTTATCAACAAAGGTATCTGGAAAAATAAAACAAATGACAGCAAGGAATTGCAAGTACAAAGGCTGTGAAGTTAATTGGCATTCAGCTGGCATCAAAATGAATCCTATATATATTTTATATATTTACCTACATATGGCTCTACTTTTATGCAATGAAAACACACTTTACTGAAACTCAAATCGCGGAGACCAAACTGCCAAAAGTGCAGTTCAACGAAACTTCACCCTTTCAAAACACACATCTCTGAAACACAAAAACACACAAAACTAACCTTCACATGTGTTTTTGCAGGGGGACAAGCCCCCCCCCCCCTGCACCCCCACACCTCCTGCATTTTATATATATCAACTCTGAGATCGCTCTACAGTGGGAAAAGGGTGAATTTCCTTATCTGCACTGTACCACGATCTACACCAGAAGCTTTGAATGCTGTATCAGATACATTCCCAGTAACAATTTAAACAAATAAAGACAAACACTGCACCTGTTCTGCAATACCAGTCCAGAAGCGGTGATCTGAGTTAAAAAGAAGTGAGGTTCGATAGTGTGAAGTTTGTAGAACTGCACTTTCCGCAGTTTGGTCTGCACAATTTCAGTTTCGGTAAAGTGTGTTTTTGTGTTTTTGTTGAATAAAAGGAGACCCATAGATATATATATACACATATATATATATATATATATATATATATATATATATATATATATATATATATATTTACACACACACACACACACACACACACACACACACACACACACACACACACACACACACACACACACACATACACACACACACACACACACACACACACACACACACACAGTGGATATAAAAAGTTTACACACCCCTGTTAAAATGCCAGGTTTTTGTGATATAAAAAGAATGAGACCGCAATAAATCATTTCAAAACTTTCCCCACCTTTAATGTGATATAACCTGTTCAATTTATTTATTTATTGCATTTGTTGACCAGGAAAGTCCACTGGGCCAAGAAGAGCCCATTTTCAGTGGAGGCCCGGGGAGAAAAGATCCACAGAATTATATAATTACAATTCAACAGTAATACATATATAAGTAAAAGAAACAATCTTGATACATAGAATGAGTAAAAGATAATTTGAAAAGAAAAAATAGGACATTGTCTTTGCAATAATTGCATTATTAAAAAAGAATTTGAGTAAAAAAGGACAAAGTAAATGCATTAATTACATACAAAAAAAATCCTATTTGTGATAGTTGAACTGTGTAAAGTTTGGGAAGGAAGTTATGTGCTGGGAAATTATGTTGGAGTACAAACAGAAAAATCCTTAGTGATTTGCAACAGTTAAGCTATGACTATAGTAAGAGAAGGAATTTAGGTGTTGGGGTTGTTAGGTGGGGTACAGGGGCATAGTCAGTGAGAGGAAAAATGTAGTTTGAGGGATTTTTTGAAGGAAACAGGATTATTGATTCATCTGAGTGGGGGAGGGAGATTTTTCCATAACTTGGAGACAGAATGAGAGTACAGCTTTTGGCCAGCTGAGAGTTTAGGTTTCTGAATGGATAATAACATTTTGTTTTCAGACCTGAGATGGTGATTTGGGTGGTAAGTGGTCAGTATGGATGCGATGGAAGGGCAGGTTTCAGGTTGAAAGATTATCTTATGGGCTGTAGTTAGTTGTATGCAACTAAGGTGGTGAGAGGATTCAAGCCAGTTTAGTTTATGGAGAGATCAGCAGTGGTGGTTGGAATATTTTGCAGTGGTAGCAAATTTAGCCACTTTCTTGTAACAAATGTCCAACTTCTTTTATAAGGAGGATTGGAGGTTGGTGAGGATAGGGGCTCCATATAGAAGGGTAGGAAGTAGGAAGAATGAGGCCAATGTTTTTTTTGCAGGGAGACTGAGGAAATAGTTGTGCCTATATAAGGCACCCAGTCTTTGATGTGTTTTTTTGATGTTATTGTGGAGGTGAAGGTCAAAAGTTAACTTGTCATCAATGATGACCCCTAGCAGTTTGGTGCTAGGGACAACTTCAATG